>NW_026047626.1:5277947-5527947 GCF_023864345.2 Schistocerca serialis cubense | reverse complement strand
ATCGTAGGCTTGTGTTGTAATAGTGGCACAATTAAGGGTGCAAGACCCCTCCATGAAAAACACGACAACACCGTAACACGACCGCCACTGAATTTTGCTATTGGCACTAGACACGATGGCAAATGACGTTCACCGGGCATTCGCCATACCCACACCCTGCCATCGGATCGCCACGTTGTGTACCGTGGTTCGTCACTCCACACAACGTTTTTCCACTGTTCAATCGTCCAATGTTTACGCTCCTTGCACCAAGCGAGGCGTCGTTTGGCATTTTCCTTCGTGATGTGTAGTTTATGAGCAGCTGCTCAACCATCAAATCCAAGTTTTCTCGCCTCCCGACTAACTGTCGTAGTAGTTGCAATGGATCCTGGTGCGGTTTCGAATTCCTGTGTGATGGTCTGGATATATGTCTGCCTATTACACATTACGGCCCTATTCAACTGTCGGCGGTCTCTGTCAGTCAACAGATGAGGTCGACCTGTACACTTTTGTGCTGTACGTGTCCCTTCTCGTTTCCACTTCACTATCACAGTGGAAAGAGTGGACCTAGGGCTGTTTAGCAGTATGACACTCAGTCACCTGACCACGTTCGAAGTTCACGAGTTCTGCAGAACGCCCGATTCTGCTCTGTCACAATGTCTAATAACAACTGAGGTCGCTGATATGGACTACCTGGCAGTAGTTGGCATCACAATGCACCTAATATGAAAAACGTATATTTTTGGGGGGTGTGGATACTTTTGATTACATAGTGTATGTACCCAGTGGGACAGTTCCTAATGGGAGGGATGGTACATGGTAAACATTCACAGCAAAGAAAGCTTTAAAGAAACAGAGGTTACTGCATAATAGGTATAAAACAAACCATAGACCTACAAATAGGGAAATGCTTAATGAAATGCGTTTGGCTCTTAAAAGAGCAATGAATGACACTTTCAATGACTCTGGTACCAGAATATTCTCAAATGATCTTGTTCTGTTGTTATCTGTTGTGGCTGTGCCTTCTGTAACGCTTGATGGTTCTGGCTGGATGAGGACTGGGTGGCCCGTTTCCTCTCTGTACAACACGAGATGCACATGTGGTTACAATACACTTTATTACAGGAATCGATTGCATACTTAACTTCAATAACGTGTGGTCTGAATTTCTGTGGTTAACAGCAATCAGATAACGTGTACTAATTCCTGAACCCTATCCGTGTCTGTATTTGAACTACACTACTGGCCATTAAAATTGTTACACCAAGAAGAAATAAAGATGATAAACGGGTATTCATTGGACAAATATATTATACTAGAACTGACTTGTGATTACATTTTCACGCAATTTGGATGCATAGATCCTGAGAAATCAGTACCCATAACAACCAAGTCTGGCCGTAATAACGGCCTCGATACGCCTGGGCATTGAGTCAAACAGAGCTTGGATGGCGCTTGCAGGTACAGTTGCGCATGCATCTTCAACACGATACCACAGTTCGTCAATAGTAGTGACTGGTGTATTGTGACGAGCCAGTTGCTCGGCCACCATTGACCAGACGGTTTCAGTTAGTGAGAGATCTCGGGAATGTGCTGGCCAGGGCAGGTGTCGAACATTTTCTGTATCCAGAAAGGCCCGTACAGGACCTGCAACATGTGGTCGTGCATTATCCTGTTGAAATGTAGGGTTTCTCAGGGATCGAATGGAGGGTAGGGCCACGGGTCGTAACACATATGAAATGTAACGTCCACTGTTCAAAGTGCCGTCAATGCGAACAAGAGGTGACCGAGACGTGTAACCAATGGCATCCCATACCATCAAGCAATGTGATACGCCAATATGACGATGACGAATGCACGCTTCCAATGTGGGTTCACCGCGATGTCGCCAAACACGGATTGACCATCGTGATGCTGTAAACAGAACCTGGATTCATCCGAAAAATGACGTTTTTCCATTCGTCCACCCAGGTTCGTCGTTGAGTACACCATCGCAGGCGCTCTTGTCTGTGATGCAGCGTCGAGGGTAACCGTAGCCACGGTCTCCGAGCTGATAGTCCATGCGCCTGCAAACGTCGTCGAACTGTTCGTGCAGATGGTTGTTGTCTTGCAAACGTCCCCATCTGTTGACTCAGGGATCGAGACGTGGCTGCACGATCCGTTACAGCCGTGCGGATAAAATGCCTGTCATCTCGACTGCTAGTGATACGAGGCCGTTGGGATCCAGCACGGCGGTCCCTATTACCCTCCTGAATCCACCGATTCCATATTCTGCTAACAGTCACTGGATCTCGGCCAACGCGAGTAGCAATGTCGCGATACGATAAACCGCAATCGCGATAGGGTACAATCCGACCAAGCCGGAAACGTGACGGTAAGCATTTCTCCTCCTTACACGAGGCATCACAACAACGTTTCACCATTCAACGCCGGTCAACTGCTGTTTGCGTATGAGAAATCGGCGGGAAACTTTCCTCATGTCAGCACGTTGTAGGTGTCGCTATCGGCGCCAGCCTTGTGTGAATGCTCTGACAAAGTAATCATTTGTATATCACAGCATCTTCTTCCTGTCGGTTAAATTTCGCGCCTGTAGCACGTCATCTTCGTGGTGTAGCAATTTTAATGGCCAGTAGTGTATATGCGATGACCTCACAGCTAACTATCACTGTGGACGACTGGAGCACAATGCGAGGTAGTGAGGTGCAGTGTGATCTGAGTCCAGATGTGACGCACTTGGGTGCTGAGATTGAGAGCTTGAGGCAGGTCGGTCGGAGGCGGCGGCCGGTGTGCACGCTGCCCAGGGGGCGTTATCGGCATGGAGCGTGGGGGCGTGTCTCGGTCTTCTCGACCACAGGCGTGTCTAGTTCAGCAGTGCCTTCTATACTGTGTTTCCTAGTGCCGACCGGTGAGGTGGCGAAGGTGCACGGCAGCACGATATCTAAAGACTGTTTGTTTAATAGTCAGTTAGTTACAGTCCAGCTCTTAGCAAATGAGGCAGGAAATGAAACTGAGGGTAGCAAAGCAAATGTTGAAATGCTTAATTCCGTTTTCAAATGTTCCTTTACGAAGGAGAACCCAACAGTCCTCACACCAGTGAAAACAAATATTAGTGTCAGTGGTATTGAGAAACTGTTGAAATCGTTAAAACTGAACAAAGCTCTTTGGCCCGAGGGAATACCTGTCAGACTCTATAAAGACTGTGTAAGCCCCTCTTCCAACTAACCTCTCCAACAAAAAACCGTGCCCAGCTCTTGGAAAGAGGCACAGATGGCACCTGTCTACAAGACGGGTAGCAGAGGTGATCCACGAAACTACCGTCCAATATCCTGAGTTCAAACGTAATGAGGTATGTGGAACAGAATGATCTCCTCCATGTCAACCAGCATGGCCCCTGGAAACATCGGTAATGTGAAACCCAACTCGCATTTTTCCCTCGTGACATACAGAATGCTTCGGATCAAGCCAATCAGGTAGGTGCAGTATTTCTCGATTCCGAAAAGCATTTGACTCAGTACCAGTTACGCCTATTGTCAGAAGTTCGACAATGTGGCGCATAAGCGGTGTTTGTCAGTGTATCGAGGATTTTTAGTCGGGAGGATGCAGCTTGTTATCTCGGATGGAGACTCTCCGTCAGACCTGGAAGTAACCTCGAGTGTGCCCCAGGGAAGTGCGTTGCATCCCCTTCACTGCAATAATCACAACACATCGTCTTTATGACTTTTATCAATACGATTGTTTTTAATATCGTCGCATTAGTTTCGTAGGTTTTCACACTAATGTCATGGGGATGGCACAATACTCTGAAAACGTAGTAAAAAATTCTTTCCCAACTGATACACATAAAACAGACAGATGATCAACATACGTATTTTGTCACATTTGGTCACTGTACTAAAGTGTTTGTGTCAGGCCTTTCGCCTGATCCCGGTACAGACGGCATCACAAGGGACTATGTTCCTTCGTAACAGACAGGCGAAGAATAAAAGTACGCAGCGATTTGTTGTTATAAATGAAGCACGCAAGACAGAACGAAGCCATTTACATGAACAGTTAATGGTCGGTAACAGTTGCGTTGTCTTAATGCCTCCCACTCTGTGTTACAATTTTTATTTCTGTGTTATAGTTTGTCAATGTGGTAACTATATTTCCTGTTATGGAAATGTTTCCGTAAATGCGAAAAGGATCCCATCAACATCGTATCACTTAAGTTTCGCATGGAGAATTCTGAGATCCATGCAATGAAAGGCTTTGGCAGAATCGTTGAGCACGCCACATGGAGCTACAACGAGCGCCGTGTTATGGTAGTTAAGAGCCTGATCTCACGTTTAGGACCTTTCAAACATTTTCGGTCGTGAGGATTTACGTTTTCATGTTTTCCCTGATTTGATTACGCCGGGATGATTTCTCTCTTAACGTTTTCATTTATTCGTTCTTGTCCTACTCCTCACCTTCGGCAGAACGTTAAGGTCTAACATTCGGTAGTCCCCTTCAGACAAATTTTCTTGTTTATTCCTTGGCAGAACCTTGTTGTGAAGTCATTTATGACTTTCTATGAAGAAACAAGGAAGATGTAGTTGTCCAAGAGGGTCAAAGAGTTCTTATCCTAAAACTTTCCTAATATTCTTTTCTTTGCTACTTTCGAAAATTTATTCAAGAAACTGACAAAATCGTTGTTGTTGTTGTTGTTATAGTCCTCAGTCCGAAGACTGGTTTGATGCAGCTGTACATGCTACCGTAGCCTGTGCAATCTTCTGCATTTCTGCATAGCCACTGCAACTCACATCCATCTGGACCTGATTACTGTACTCGTCCCCCTGGAAGATTACGTTTGGAAGGTAGGAGAGGAGGTACTGACAGAAGTAAAGCTGTGAGGACGGGGCGTGAGTCATGCTCTGGTAGCTCGGTTGGTAGAGCACTTGCCCGCGAAAGCAAAGGTCCCGAGTTCGAGTCTCGGTCTGACACACAGTTTTAATCTGCCAGGAAGTTTCATATCAGCGCACACTCCGCTGTTGAGTGAAAATTTCATTCTAGAAGGTATAAATCGTCTTCAACAAGCCATGTTTTGTTGGTATGAGTGTACTCGACGTGTCTAGAGAGTTAATGTGCGACCTGTACCACAACATGATGAAGGTAAAACACGGAGAAAAAACTGAACTTAGTTACCAAGGCACTGGCAGCATCATCTAAAACAAAGAGTCTGAAGATTTCTGCGATGACATGAACTGATGATCGAAAAACTTGACACAAGTGACTATCCAACAGAGAGTATTTACAGTGTACCACCAGTGAACAAGAAAGTTGTAGGAAAGATGAAGGATCAGTGCAATGGAACAATAATGGAAGAATTTTTTTGTATGAGAGCAAAAATGTATGTTAGTAAAGTTGATAGCAAGAAAGAAAGAAAAATCGAAAGGTGTCAAAACCTGTGTAATGAAGGATATAATGTGGCTTCAAGAGTGCAAAGATTGTTCATCGACGTTGAAACATAAAGAACGATGAACCTGGTACGAAGATACGTGATAGAAATGAAGTCGTCTCAAATTAGTGTTTAAACAAGCGTTGATTCCTCACAACAACAAGATATTCTCCTGAAAAATATGATAGATGTACTCCCGTACGAGCACTACTTACCCAATTACGTTGTTTGTAATACTCATAAACTGCACAAATTTCGTCGTTATCGGGATTAAACAAATGAAAAGCGTGTTAATCACTCAACTGATTATAAAGGCAGACACTTCATCTTTATCAGGGTAACACACGGTTACAAAACAAGAAAGGGCAGGTATTCTTACCTCACGTTTACCCATTTATGTAGAAAAAGGTCTTGAAGCCACGCGACTTTAAACATACCAAGGCCTTTTTCTACATAAATGGTGGTGACATAAAGATGAATTCACGCTTATAAGGAGAAGTCACTCGATGACTTTCAACCACATATATAAATGATGGAGAAACATAATAACACAGGCATAGAATGTCATAAAATACCTAAAAATTAAAGAATCTCACCAACAAAGAACTCTGAGTGTTGTATTCCGTGGGGAATGACGAAAGAGAAGAAAGCAACAAAAAATATATAGTAAGTGCCAAGAAATTAAACTTGTAACTGAGTTTTATAAATCTATTAGCAATGGGTAAATGTGCAAACAGATGTAAAATTTGTCATCGACAACATAGGAGTAACACTGACATAAATGTAATGCGTGTGTGTGGGTGAGGGGGGCCTGCAGTGTGTAGATATAACATGAAAAGAAATCAACTAACGGCAAAACACATAAAATTAATAGAAATGAAAGAGCCAGAGGAAGCAGGCTTAAGACTGGACATAGTCGAAAGATTACTTCAGAAGTCACTTCGTACAGAAAATTCTTAAAAAATTTCACTGACAATTCTGTGTCGAGCGTCGTATATCAAATTTTATCTTGCCATATATGATTATATAGACATGTGCATCATTCGGAATTTTACCGTTGAACGTTGCACACAGCTTCATTGTCATGTTTTGCGTTGTCAATGCAGTTATGATTACTGACATGTCTAAGACACAGATCGAATAATTTCGGACGAAACTGAATAGATTTAAGTTAACGTCACCCCTCACCTGTGTCGCACATTTAAAAGCAGGAAAAGCACCGTAAGCTTTCAGAAAGTCGCCAGCTGGGTCGGGTTTCCACTTTTATTAAGGAAAAACTTCGTTTCCCCCATTCGTCAGGTAGGCGTTCTGAAGCTGGACGTGATCGAACAGGGAAGAGTCAGCCAACTGATTATTTTTGCAATTAGTTTGGAACAGAACGAAAATTAGGTGAGGCATGCCAAACTCTTAGGAAATGTAGTAATTTGTGACATCTAGCTGGAAATTTCTTTTGCTGCTCAGTCCTGTCATCTCGACGGTCTGTGCTTCAAAGAAATAAATGGGAATTTTCAGATTTTAGGCCTTTCTTGTAGTAGTTCGAGCAAATATTCTGGTGCGTATCTTACTGCGGTAGCAGGGATTGCCACACTCTCGACAACAATTTTGCCTACCCTTGGAAGCATACCTACTACTTCAACAACGGCGTCATTTCGATCAGACTAACGAAGAATGGCATCGCTGGCACCTCAACTTCATGTGAAACATACTGTTAGATCGCCTTCTAACGTCACTATCACTTCTTTATATATAAGCTTTGAAGAATCCACCAAGAACATCTAATGGAAAAAGTACTTCATCTTTCATACTCTCTATCTTCCCGTTGTTGAGGATGTGACCATTCATAGCTGTCTCATCGGCAAGAGACGAAGTCAAGCGTAACGAGGCTGACTAGAAGAACGGATGATCATTGTTGGGAGTATTTAGTTTGTTTTTCATCTTCTCGTTTCCTGGGGACGAACAGAACTGATAGCTCTCGATCTTGTTCCCTCTGAAACGCTCTTCAACCTATGGTTCTTTCAGTTTATTCAGGTCCAATCTCTTTAAATTCCTACCTTTTGCAGTTTCTTCAATTTCAGTCTGTAGTTCATAACCAATAAATTGTGGTCAGAGCCACATCTGCCCCTGTAAATTTAAAACCTGTTTCTTCAATCTCTGTCTTACCATTATACAATCTATCTGAAACCTTCTGGGCCGGCCGGGAAAGCCGAGCGGTTCTAGGCGCTACAGTCTGGAACCGCACGACCGCTACGGTCGCAGGTTCGAATCCTGCCTCGGGCATGGATGTGTGCGATGTCCTTAGGTTAATTATGTTTAAGTCGTTCTAAGTTCTAGGGGACTGATGACCTCACAAGCTAAGTCCCGTAGTGCTCAGAGCCATTTGAACCATTTTTGAACTTTCCAGTGTCTTGAGGCCTCTTGCATGTATACAGCCTTCCTTCATAATTTTTAAAACAAGTATTAGTAATGATTAAGTTATGCTCTGTGCAAAATTCTACCAGGCGGCTTCATCTTTCATTTCTTACTCCTAATCCACATTCACCTACTACTTCTCATTCTCTATCTTCTCCTATGACATTTTCCTCTCCCTTAACTATCTGAATAATTCCTTTTATCGCACATAAATTTCTTGAATCTGTTCATTATCTGCGGAGCTAGTTGCCATATAAACGTGTACTACTGTGGTAGGCGTGGGCTTCGGGTCTATCTTGGCTACACTAATGTGTTCACTATGCTTTTCGTTGTAGCTTATCCGCGTTCCTATATTTTTTATTCATTATTAAACCTACTCGTGCATTATCCTTACTTGATTTTGTTTCTATAAGCCTGTATTCACGTGACCAGAAGTCTTGTTCCTCCTGCCACCGTACTTCACTAATTCCCAGTATATCTAACATTAACCCATCCATTTCCCTTTTTAAATTTTCTAACCTACCTGCCCGATTAAGGAATCTTACATTCCACGCTATGCTCTGTAGAACGCCAGTTCTGTTTCTGCTGATAACGACGTCCTCTGAGTAGTCTTCGCCTGGAGATCCGAATGGGGGCTATTTTACCTACGGTATATTCTACCCACGAGGACAAAATCATCATTTAACAATACAGAAAAGCTGCATATTCTGGGGGAAAATTAGGGCTTGTTTCCCATTGCTTTCAGCTGTTCGCAGTGCCAGCACAGATATTGTGTTTTGGTTAGTGTTACAAAGCCTGATCAGTCAATCGTCCAGACTGTTGCCCCTGCAGCTACTGAAAAGGCTACTGGCCCTTTTGAGGAGGCCCACGTGTGTCTGGCATCTCAACAGATACCCCTCCATTGTGGTTGCACTTATGGCACAGCTATCTGTATTGCTGAGGCACGCAAGCCTTCCCACCAACAGCAAGGTCCATGGTTCATGAGTGGTGGCCAAGAACATTTATTTGGTAAGAGAAATGGTTGACCTTTTCTTCCCAAGACTGAAGGTTGATCAAAGTGTTGACCATTCGTTCAGATGCTGATGAGAAAGTGGGTGAAGTCGTCATAAATATGTACACAGACAAAGCAGTCGAGTATATCTGGATGAATGATGTACATCAGTTACGAGACAGATTAATGAGTATCCATGGTGAGGAGATGGAAGGCAACAAATATTTTAACAATGAAAATATTGGTAGTAAAACAGATGTTGCGGAATTAATACAGTAACTTATTCATCAACATTCCCAGGAGTCAGATATTTGAACAATCTTCCGCATACATTCCGCTAAAGTGAAAAGTATGGTAAAGGCTTGGTGGAAACGATGATCAACGAACTTGCGTTCGATAGGCATCTACCAGGACACATTTATTGTGGTCCAGGAACAACACTGGACGAAAGACTGGCTCAAGGAAACAAGGAATTAATCCGTTGTACGAAATAGGCAAAAGACGTGACATAGTCTACAGATACCACAAAGGTCTAGATAAAACACGTAGAGATGGCAAAGAACGTCAGTCGGCTCCAAAGGGACAAATGCAAGCGGAAGATGCTTCATTTGGTTAAAAATTGCCTGCAATGACAGTAAGAGGAATAGTGTATGGAAAAGGAAAGCTAGGCATGGCTTGGATGACAACAGATGAGGTTCATAAAAGTGGTTTATCTTTTTTGTCTGCGTAAATGAACAATTTCACGATTGACTACAGTGTTCTGCCGAGTGGGAAGACTAAACTCAGCAACTATCCGCTACACAGCAATCACGAGTTTTTGACTGACTCGCAACGAACGAGGAAAGACAAGCAAAATACTGGTGTAAACCTACTCATAACTCTAGGCATACGTCTCGTAAAAAATTGTTGGATATCTTATGAAAAAGAAGTAAGGGTCAGGACTACCACAACATAAAGGAGGATTTCTACCAAATTTACTTGCTGCACCGGGAGTAGTTGGTTCACTCTCTGGTGGCGTTGTTGCCATTGCAAAATGTAATCACGACAAAACAAAAGAACGATGTAGTACTGGAAGAACAGAAGGGACACAACCATGCAATAGAGAATGAGGGAGCTACAAAGCTCGACCAAATTTTAACCTAGCAAAGTTGGCAAAACAGTTGAAAATCAGCCACTTTCGTGGTATTTGCATGATCGGTGAACTAACCAGTCAACCAAAAAGTGTTGTGTGTGGAGCGGTAAGTTTAGATACTTCTGTTAACGTTGACAAACACTTGGCGCGTTACCACAAAGACAACGAGAAGAAGTTTGTCTTCGATTTATTTGGTGCTAACACCAAGACAATTGGTTGACGACCTAGGTCAACATGAACTATACTACTATGTCGGGAGAGTATTTAACTTTGATGAAGGTCTTCCTACAGTATGTAAGAGAAAGAAAAGTAAATTTGTCAAAAAAAATTGTAGCCGCTAGAGAGGTAGTGAATGTTCGTGAAGAAACCACCAACGAACTACAGAAACCTTGGGAAATTTTTTTAAAAGAAGTAGTGTCATCCAACTTTTCATATACGATTGATGGCTAACTGACGTAATAGAAATGGACTCTGGTACTCTGAAATCCATTTCAAAAATTAACAAAAGACCCAAATGTTTATTGACTGTCATCAATGTCTTCTCAAATTTTGCATCGGCCATCGCATGTAACGACAAATATGTGGCGGATGCCTTCGGAAAAAAATGTGCAGACAGAAACGGTAAAAATTTTTACAACAAACAATTTTGAAAAGTGGCGAAGAAACGTGATATCAACCGGTACTGAACATTTTGAGAGACGAATGCATCTTTTGTCGAAGGATTTAATGGAACACCAATGGAAGAAAATGTGCAAAGAGTTTCCTGTTCAGGGTAACTACAAATCAATTGAACTGGTTGAAAAGTTGGTTGATGAGTACAATAACTGGATGCTTTCAACGGTAAAGATGGAGCGAACAGATGTAACCAAAGAAGATGAGAAGGAACTACTGAAGGCAGTTCATGTTGAAGATGCCAAGCCTAAATGTAAGGTGAGGAATAAAGTGAGAATCAGCAAATTTAAAAATTTTGCAAAAGAGCTACAAAGTCAACTAGTCAACAAAATTTCTTATCTTTGATCGAGCTGTTTTCTCTAAGCCAGTTTCATACAAGCTGAATACCTTGGAGGGGAAGGAGGGAAAGAAACTTTTAATGAACATCAGCTACAGAAGATGAAGTTTCCACACGTATAGCCTGTTGAGAAACTCTTGAGGAAGAAGGATGACAAAGTGTATGTGAAATTCCTGGGTTTTTTATGACTAAACAAAAGTTGGGTGTGAACAGAATATTTATTCTATAGAAGATTTTTTCTAAGTAAATGAAAGGCCTGGTACTTACGGCAATAAAGATGAAGCCAACAGATGTAACCAAAGAAAATGAGAAGGAACTACTGAAGGCAGTTCATGTTGAAGATGCCAAGCCTAAATGTAAGGTGAGCAATAAAGTGAGAATCAGCAAATTTAAAAATTTGAAGCGTCCTAGTTTCTTCAGATCACAGCGATATAACGTCCAGGTTTCGCAACCATGTAGCATGGTGGAAATGACTACAGCTTTGTACACCATCAGTTTGGTGTACAGTGATAGGTCTTTATTCAGGAAGACATGCTTTGTAAGACGTCCAAATGCTACATGGACAGCACGTAATCTGTACAGTGAAGTGAGCACAGGTAAAAGGCCACGAGGTGCCCCTCTGAAACGTTATAAGGATCAGTACAAGAAAAATCTTAAAAACTTGAACATCGATCCGAGTAACTGGTCCACAATAGCAGAAGACCGAAGTCGCTGGCGCTCAGTTACCTCAAATGCTCTTCAAATCTTTGAGCTGGAATGTCGAAGAATGGAGGATGACAAACGCCGGAGACGTAAACTCCTCCAGGCTCAGCCACGTTCTCCACCTTCCAACAGCTGTAATGTCTGTGGCCGCCTGTTCCACGCTAGGATTGGATTGCTAAGCCATCAACGACACTTCCACGCCTGAACCGTGACAAAGGAAATCTCAGGAGAGAAATGAAGACTCGGATACGAGTATCAGCCGACGACGAGGACGATGAACTTTTCAAGATTATGATTGGGAGAGAACTGCCATTGATGTTCAAAGAGAAAAAAAAAAACAGTAGAAAAAGCTCAGCAGCCAATGATGATGATGAAGCTCGAAGTATGAAGAAGGATACAGCTTGACTATTTTTCCTCCATTAATGTGGTTTTCCTCATTTCTGTGAAAATTTCTATTTTTGGTAAAAAAAATCGTAATTTCATGCTGTTTTCATGCCAGTTTTGCTCTTTGTCCTCTGATATTGTTGGTTTTGATTCCTCAGGAGGACACAAAACAACTGTTTTAATCAATGCCAAGACGAATAACTGCTTGCATAAAGGCCAGATATGGACCAACGCATTATTCACTAGCCCAGTTTTTGGGCCTCTTTCTCTTTAAAAATTGTAGTCATTTGTTTGCCTGTATTTGTCCATGTGTCTACTAATTTCCGTCCTATGGGATTAATTCCTTCGTAAACCTTCCTTTTTGTTTTTAGTTTCTTAGTATATATTGAACAAATTAACTTATTTTCAGTCATAGACGGGCACTGCTACGGCATGTGTAGTTCTATCACTACTGTATACTTAAACAAGGTGGGAAATGGATCTTGAACCACTGAGTTGTTACAAAACAGCTGAAGGAAATCTCTATGAAGTCAGCACTTGCTTTTAATAGTCTGCTAGAAAGACAATTGTAGCAACGTTCGTTAAGACCAGGAAAACGGATAGATATGCATAAGTTGGCTGAAACAATAGTACAAGTAGTTTCAGAACTGACGCCACCTTCCGGAAAATTCATTAATTTTATTACATATGTAATGAACTGGTGCTACACTATATTATGGTGCTAGCAGCATGTGTGTTCATAAAGCACAGTCGAGTAGTAGTATTCTTTCATAGTCTGCGAGTGGAGACAAATAATTATTGAACATTAAAGGACATTAGAGATTGTTATGAAGTTAATGTACTGCAGCATGGGGATTTCTTATGCCCACAAAAGCATTTACTCATAACAACAAAATATACCAAGGAATGCAGTTCCTACAAGTCAGCCATAATGCAACAAAGAGCAGATTCTAGAAGTAGTATAGCATGAGATAAGGGAATAGGCCTTTATTCAGTATGACTGGAAGAACATTTGTGAATGGAGAAATAGCCATATGATTATGATCGACGATTAACAAGAAATATGTAGCATAAAAGACGTGCTTTCAGTTGGATGTATCGAATAATTATGTGAAGAACAGCGAAAAATAAATTAGTATGTGGCTAGGAGGAGGATAAAATATAATGTACACTGTAACCTCATGTTCAGTCTCTGCAGTGTCACTGAATTGGAAAAATAATAGTAGTACACACTAAATTACATACATGTTTAAAAGTACAAGAAAGGCGTTTAAAAGTTTGTAATTATCTAATTATTTTAATTCCATTATTCACATACAGTAATGATCAGAATCTTATGAAGAAAGAACTTTGATTTGTATTTGGAAACATTGTTGTTGCTAGAGATTGCATTTCTGTGGGTAAATATTATAGATGTGTCCTCCAACACTTCTTTGGGAGACAGTTGTATTTCCGAGATGCATCTTATGTGTTACTTATTTAGTCTTTTCTGCATTAATTTCTTAAGTTTAGTTCTCTCCAGATTTAACTACTTCACAGTTGTTCTTGATGAGTACTCTGTTTGCTAGTAATAGTATTCCTTCTTTTTTCTCTGCTTTAGTGTAATATGTCTCCTTATGTAGAGGATTAATTACAATGTGCTAAATTCAGTTCAAAATTCGCATTCATTGTTACAGTATTGTGATTTTGCAGTATTTATACTCATAGGAGATCCTGTTTTATGTTGATAGCACCCTGACGGGAAGTGGCAAAGAGACATTTTCCGGATTCCATATGACCAAGGAAATCATGAAGTAAAATTCCAGTTCTTCGGAAAAGGTACTAAGGTTTACAACCTTGGAAGGTGCCTTAACCTTGGTATGTACTTTCCATCTCATTACATGATTTTGAACATTTCTTTCAAAACATGTGTTAACTGCAATTATCTACTGGTCCTACAGTTTGGAAAATTCTTTGGAACAGCGATACGAAAATAAATTGATATCATGTTGCTGCCAGACTGGTTCAAGCCTTTCTACTTGGCACCACTTTGATGGCTTGTTATGTAGTCTAAGAGGCATCCCATTACTGACCTTTCCAGATCAGACGTATGTGAGGTGGTCGCTGGGAACCGAACACTTGGCCTCCACAGTACTGGCCACCAACGCATGGGTTCTCATAGTTTTTCCCTTTGCACTCACCTTCTGAAACAAAAATTCTTTTGTCCCCCTCCCGCCCCATTTTTCTTTCCTTCTTCAACACTTCTTATACTTGGCACAAAAATATCCCATGATATCCACTTAGTTCTGTCTATTGTAACTATCAGTTACAATAATAATAATAACAATAATAGTAATTACTATTACTATTATTATTATTATTATTATAACAGTACAGATTAATAGAGAATCTGCTTCGATCATATCAAATATAAATATTTTTGAAATTATCATACATTTCTATTATTCAAAGGAACTGAAAGCTAAGAAACCTTTTTTAAAAAAACTTAGTTCACAAATAAGTTAGTTGTTTACAGTTTGTTTCCATTTATCCATTTATATGGACTTTAATTCATTACGAATTCTTTCGTATTTGAAAGATATCAATGTGCAAATGCGATAGAACAATAATCAAAATTTTAATACCCATTTAGAAACTGTTTTATTCAGACTGATCATCTGGAAAGAAAATAAAAAAGTGCACAAATACACATGGTTCAAAATTTGGATAATTTTGACATGTGCACTTTTAGTGTGATGTGGCGCTTGAATTTGTGAATAAAGCAGGTCCAGTATTCTTTGGATGTCTGAAACAGTGACTTGTAAGCCCCTTTACATCTGCAGCTGAGACCGAAATTCCGTCTTCATTAATATCAACGTGGAAAATGTTGAATCTCACAAGCAAGTCGACAAGAAGGGCTTTCACACGTCCAATATGCATCTTGCTGAATTTGACATATTCATTCCGAGTCTGCACCCAAAAAGTTTCGAGAGACTTCTATTTAAATTCATTTCGAACAGTTCTATCACTTCAGAATTGCATTAACATCTCCTGTCCCACTGTTCATAAGTGGTCGATCGTATCGAAAGGCTTGTGGGTCGAATCATCCACAAATGAAGAATTCGGAAATATATCATGGAATTGCTGAGTAAGGCCACAACCATACCCTACACTAATGGTACTAATTTTCCCTACATCGGCACTATTTTCCTCCGCAAACTCATAGAGACAAGAAAACATCTTGCAGTTACTGTTCTCAATACGGGTTTTCCAAAGTACAAGTTTTTCTTCAACGCAAGCACTTTCGCCCTTCGAAAGATGTTATGAATCTTGCGGCGCTGAAGTGATACACTATGGGATCAAAGGTATCCGGACACCCCCTAAAACATACGTTTTTCGTATTAGGTGCATTGTGCTGCCAGCTACCGCCAGGTACTCCATATCAGCGAGCTCAGTAGTCATTAGACATCGTGAGAGAGCAGAGTTGGGCGCTACACGGAACTCACAGATTTCGAACGTGTCAGGTTATTGGGTGTCACTTGTGTCATACGTCTGAACGTGAGATTTCCACACTCCTAAATATCTCTAGGTCCACCGTTTCCGATACTATAGTGAAGTGGAAATTTGAAAGGACACATACAGCACAAAATCGTACAGGCCGATCTCGTCTGTTGACTGACAGAGACCGCCGACAGTTGAAGAGGGTCGTAATGTGTATCCAGACCAACACACAGTAATTCCAAACTGCATCAGAATCCACTGCATGTACTATGGCAGTTAGGCGGGAGGTGAGAAAACTAGGATTTCACGGTCGAACGGCTGCTCATAAGCCACACATCACGCCGGTAAATGCCTCGCTCTGTGAAAGGATCATTTAACATTGTACGATTGAACAGTGGTAAAATGTTGTGTGAAGTGACGAATCACGGTACACTATATGGCGATCCGATGGCAGGGTGTGGGTATGCCCGGTGAACGTCATCTGCCAGCGTTTCTAGTGCCTATAGTAAACTTCGGAGGCGGAGGTGTTATGGTGTGGTCGTGTTTTTCATGGAGGGGGCTTGCTCGCCTTGTTGTTTTGCGTGACACTGTCACTCCATGGGCCTACATTAATGTTTTAAGCACCTTGTGGCTTCCCAATGTTGAAGAGCAATTCGGGGATGGCGACTGCATTTTTCAATACGATCGAGCACCTGATCATAATGCACGACCTTTGGTGGATTGTTTACACGTCAATAACATCCCTGTAATGGTCTGGCCTGCACAGAGTCCTGGGCTGAATGTTATACAACACCTTTGGGATGGTTTGGAATGCCGACTTCGAGCCAGACCTCACCGACCGACATCGGTACCTCTCCTCAGTGCAGCACTCCGTGAAGAATGGGCTGCCGTTCCCCAAGAAAGCTTGCAGCTTCTGATTGAACGTATGCCTGCGAGAGTGGAAGCTGTCATCAAGGATAAGGGTGGGCCAAACCCATATTGGATTCCAGCATTGTCGACGTAGGGCGCCACGATCTTAAAAATCGGCATTTTTGATAACATAGTGTCCCTAGAGAAAATTCGGCTTCTCAAGACGTCGGTCAAGTAGTATAACATTACAATCCATTTGTCATTCTAAAACACAGTTGTGAGTGTAGGATTGCTGTTCAGTAGGAAAAAGTCACCCTTGAGCTCCAGAACGCGACGAATCATTTTACCACGTGACAGCCGAGCTAGCTCAGAGTGCAGTAGAAGCGGTGCATGTGTACAACCCATCTCCTCGCAAAGAATGGAAAACAGCTACTGTTTAAACCTTGTAGTTTTACAAAATTTGCAACACTGACAGTGTTGTTGAGCACTTTATTGACTTGTATTACTTCAGAAGCCAATGCTTTCTGGTGTGAATTTTACTGAAGCTAAAACAGCACATCCCCTTGCTACGAACCGCTTTCTTCGAGGGTTGCCCAGAAAATAATGAAGCGCATATTTTTCTTTTTCTTTATTGAACACATTGAGAATTGCACACGCGGAAGACCGTTGTTTGATGTATACACACGGTTTTTCCTCACAATCTCCATCCCGTTCTGTGGCCTTCCTCCAGCACTAAAAAGGACGTGTATGCGTTGTCGGTAAAAGTCCTTGTCCTGGTGGCGGAGTCAGTGCTTCACTGTGTGAATCACCTCCTCATCGTCCTCAAAATGTCTTCCACGAGTGGTGTCCTTAATGGCCCAAACAAGTGGAAGTCCGAGTTGGCTAGGTCAGGTGTGCCAGGTGTGACAGTCATGGATGGTCTCCCCTACCGCTTGAAATCGTGGAACTCCGGCGAATCGCCCTCTGGTCACCTCAAGCTTCGTGGCCAGCGACTCACTGTACTTCTGTCGACAGCAGATGCTCCATAAGCTTTGTATAAGCGTTTGTGAATATTCCCCACAAGTTCTTCCTCTGCAGTGAAGAATTCAGTGACGGCACGTTGTTTGTAACGTACATCACCTGCGGACGTCATTTTGAAACTGTCCTAGAATCACGATGTCTTAGGACTTTAATAGGAACCGGTACCTGTTTTTCAGGGCAAGTGATGAAAACTTCGCCCGCTCACTCAGGGGACTTCAGATGATGGATACGTAACGTTTCGCATTCGTAGCATTGTTTTCGGCTGAGGAAATAATGCGGTGCATTAGTTTCTGGGCAACCATCGTAGTTCCGGTAAATGCTGCCGCCCCATTGGTACATGTACGAATATAATTTGTCCAAGACAGATTGCAGCCAACAAAAAGGAATGGACGAAAAAGAAATAGTTTCGCCTGTAGCGCTCCCTCCCAGAGCTTTGAAAAATAGAAAGTTCTATAGCATTTCATTTTCGTAACAGAAGCTTACAATAGTAAGAAGCTGGGAAAGGTTTTCCATATCAGTACTGTCATGAAGTTGCGGGGCGAAATTTGGGATTTCATGATGACGCTGCAGCAACTGATTTGTCATATCAGAGGCTGCTGTATCAAGACAATGATCACGATATTATCTGACTGTGGTATCAACTTCAGACTCTCGTCTAACCTTTCTCCTTGCATTTAGATGGCTGTGGGAAGAATTAATTTCTCCCCAATTATGTGTGGTGATTTGGATTTTGCAGTCAAGTGGGATACCTAGATATATGTTCATAGGACTTGAATTGGAATTGGTACCTCTTTTTTTGAGGAATACGACGTTTCCTTTTGGTTGTTGCTCATGACGCTCAAAAAATTCGATGGGTTTACTTACATGCTCTGGATATTTTGTCTGCGGATATCTCTTTAACCTCATAGGATTCAGGCTATCGTTGACTAATCTCTCCAAGCGAAGAACACATTGTGGTACTGGAAATGAGCGTTTGGCGTCATTGGTCGGGAGGCCCCTTGCGAGGCAGGTCCGGCCGCCTTGGTGCAGCTCTTACTACATTCGACGCCACATTGGGCGACCTGCGCGCCGTATGAGGATGAAATTATGATGAAGACAACACCCGATCCTTGAGCGCAGAAAATTCCCGACTCAGCTGGGAATCGAACCCGAGCACGTAGGACGGATCTCCGTTACGCTGACCACTCAGCTATCAGACAACACGTTGTGGTCATACCTCACTACTCAAAAGAAGAATGGTAAAGGTTACTGTTACATAATCAACTTGATATTTGCACATTTGGTTTTGCATGTATACTTAGCATTCTGATAGGAACAGATAAAGATAAAAAAGAGGAATGTACTTTGATTAAACTGGAACCTTCTCCCTTGTCAGAATTGCATACTTTCGAATCACTTCCAAGCGATCTCTTGCTACCACTGCAATGGTGGAATTTGTATCGCTTTGTTAACTACTTCCTGCACTAGAATCAAATTTTTGTAGGCATTCCTGCACAGCTGTTCAGCTGATCAGTTCTTGTGAAACAAGACAGCAAATTAACGATTGGTGAGCTTCCTATCCTGGTTGATGAGAATCGAGCAACAACCTGCAGTTATTTCCTGAAGATGCTGTGATGTACAGGAAGGTGTCGAAGTTGAGTGACGAGTTAGACAAAGTTTCTAGTTAGTGTGATGAATGGCAGCTGGTTCTAAATATAGAAAAATATAAGTTAATTCGGATGAGTAGAAAAAACAAACCTTTAATGCTCAGATACAGAATTAATAGTGCCCTTCCTGACACAGTGACGTTGTGTAAATATGTGGGTTCAACGTTACAAAGTGATACGAAATGGAACGAGCACGTGAGAATTGTGGTAGGTCACATGGACAGAAAATGCAGTGCTCGAAGTGTACTGTGATTTGGCGAACAAATTATTACTGAAAATTTAAAAACCGCCACTCATGACCTTCCAAAAATTATACCATTTGAGGTAATTAACGTACATTTTAATCTGACCAATGGAATGTATGTGATAGGGACCCATGTCATTGAGAAACTAACATTATGGCATCATTTAAGACCAATGACGGGTTTGGTTCACCAATAATTAATGAGCCACATCATCCTTTAGTTGTTCCAATCCACGAGAAAATTAAGAACTTGGAAGTAACCATATCTATGGAAATGACAATTTGAGTGACTTCAATGGCATCAGTATGAAAGTCGTTTTAGAAATGAAGTAATAAAATTTCTTTCTCTATAAATGAACAAGTTACAAAACTACTATTTCTACTCATTCCCCGTGAGCTAGAGGACTAAAAATAATCTTCACTGAAAATATTCCTAACACTGGTGTGGAGGTCAACATTCACATTTGTAATGGTTAGGTTCGTCGCCTTCGTGTCCTGTTGTAAATGAGTTTCAGAATTTTTCAAGCTGGTGGGACAGGATATCCAACGTACACTCCTGGAAATTGAAATACGAACACCGTGAATTCATTGTCCCAGGAAGGGGAAACTTTATTGACACATTCCTGGGGTCAGATACATCACATGATCACACTGACAGAACCACAGGCACATAGACACAGGCAACAGAGCATGCACAATGTCGGCACTAGTACAGTGTATATCCACCTTTCGCAGCAATGCAGGCTGCTATTCTCCCATGGAGACGATCGTAGAGATGCTGGATGTAGTCCTGTGGAACGGCTTGCCATGCCATTTCCACCTGGCGCCTCAGTTGGACCAGCGTTCGTGCTGGACGTGCAGACGGCGTGAGACGACGCTTCATCCAGTCCCAAACATGCTCAATGGGGGACAGATCCGGAGATCTTGCTGGCCAGGGTAGTTGACTTACACCTTCTAGAGCACGTTGGGTGGCACGAGATACATGCGGACGTGCCTTGTCCTGTTGGAACAGCACGTTCCCTTGCCGGTCTAGGAATGGTAGAACGATGGGTTCGATGACGGTTTGGATGTACCGTGCACTATTCAGTGTCCTCTCGACGATCACCAGTGGTGTACGGCCAGTGTAGGAGATCGCTCCCCACACCATGATGCCGGGTGTTGGCCCTGTGTGCCTCGGTCGTATGCAGTCCTGATTGTGGCGCTCACCTGCACGGCGCCAAACACGCATACGACCATCATTGGCACCAAGGCAGAAGCGACTGTCATCGCTGAAGACGACACGTCTCCATTCGTCCCTCCATTCACGCCTGTCGCGACACCACTGGAGGCGGGCTGCACGATGTTGGGGAGTGAGCGGAAGACGGCCTAACGGTGTGCGGGACAGTAGCCCAGCTTCATGGAGACGGTTGCGAATGGTCCTCGCCGATACCCCAGGAGCAACAGTGTCCCTAATTTGCTGGGAAGTGGCGGAGCGGTCCCCTACGGCACCTCGTAGGATCCTACGGTCTTGGCGTGCTTCCGTGCGTCACTGCGGTCCGGTCCCAGGTCGACGGGCACGTGCACCTTCCGCCGACCACTGGCGACAACATCGATGTACTGTGGAGACCTCACGCCCCACGTGTTGAGCAATTCGGCGGTACGTCCACCCGGCCTCCCGCATGCCCACTATACGCCCTCGCTCAAAGTCCGTCAACTGCACATACGGTTCACATCCACGCTGTCGCGGCATGCTACCAGTGTTAAAGACTGCGATGGAGCTCCGTATGGCACGGCAAACTGGCTGACACTGACGGCGGCGGTGCACAAATGCTGCGCAGCTAGCGCCATTCGATGGCCAACACCAAGTTCCTGGTGTGTCCGCTGTGCCGTTTTGTGATCATTGCTTGTACAGCCCTCTCGCAGTGTCCGGAGCAAGTATGGTGGGTCTGACACACCGGTGTCAATGTGTTCTTTTTTCCATTTCCAGGAGTGTATTATTAACAGTTGAATGAAACTGAGAACTATGTAGCAAACTTTTTGACTTCGTGTCCATAAGAAAAGGAAATAATATTTTGTCTAGTATGGAGCATGCTTTTATGTTTTCATCAGTTTTGTTATGTTTGAGTTCGTGCCATGTCGATGAATTAGGTATGGAAGATCATATACTCATGAATGATAAAGTGAAAAGTAAAAAAAAAAAAAAAAAAACAGAAGTGATTGGACATGCTTGGTGAATTTTTAGGTTTTTAAAGAAATTACAGGGGTATGTAATCTAACAGTAAGCTTCCCTTGGAGTTAAAGTGCAAACGGGGCTCGTCTTCGATGGAGTGATCGAAATGATGCAATGTTAAGATAAAAGAGGCATTACCAAAAGAAGATAAAATTATAGTAGAAAACACGAAAATTTGTGTGCCTGTTGTCAAACACTATCCTTAATATCAACTTTAACTGAAACAAGGAAGGCTTAAAAATTCGAAAATTCCCGTGCCTTTCACTGAAGAACAAGATGTACAGAGTACAAAATTGAGTTACAAGAGATATTTTCAGTTAATGTCACAATTACCTATAATTCTACACAGTTCCACGTGATCTACTTTATGTTCGTTGCGTTTCAGACAAATCGTAAAAACAATCAACTCGTTGGCTTTGCATTGTCTGATCATCTCACGCTATAGAGTATCCACGTGAAAACTGAAAAAAATGAATTTTTTCCACAAGAGATGTGAAACTTAGGTCCCTCAAACAAGTATCTGAAGGCTTACGACACATTTCGTGATTTTAAACGTGTTACACATCTGTAAGGCAATGTTAACGTAAACCTGTTGTTTCATAGAAAAGTACCCCATTTATGTGATCAACATGTCAGGTAAGAATTTGTTTTTTATTTTAATCAACAGTCTTCTGGCAGGTTTGCTGCGGCCCACCACGAATTTCTCTCCTATGGAAACCCCCTTATCTCAGAGTAGGACTTGCAACCCATGTCCTCAATTATTTGCTGTTTGTATTCCAGTCTCTCTCTTTCTCTACAGATTTTACGACCTACAGCTCTCTCTACTGCTATGGAAGGCATTCCGTGATGTCTTAACAAATGTCCCACTCTGTCCCTTCTTTTTGTTAATGTTTTCCATATACTCCTTTCCTCTCCGATTCTGCAGAGAACCTTCGCATTTATTAGCTTACCTGTACACCTAATTTTCAACTCACTTCTGTAGTGACACATCCTAAATGCTTCGTTTCTCCTCTGTTCCGGTTTTCCCACAGTCCATGTTTCACTACCATACAACGCGGTGCTCCAAACGTACTTTCTCAGAGATTTATTCCACATATTATGGCTTATGTTTGATGCTGCTAGACTTCCCTTGGCCTGGAAAGCCCTCTTTACCAGTACTATTCTGCTTTTTATATTCTCATTGCTCGTCTATCATTGTTTATTTTGCTGCCTAGGTAGCAGAATTACTTAACTTCATCTATTTCACGGCCAGCAATCCTGGTGTTCAATTTCTTGCTGTTGTCATTTCTGCTACTTCTCGTTAGTTACATCTTACTTCGATTTACTCTCAATCCATATTCGGTACTCATTAGACTGTATATTCCATTGAGCAGATCCTGTAATTCCAGTCTATATCAATGTCATCAGTGAATCTTATCGTTGGTATCCTTTCACCGAGAATTTTAATTCCACTCTTGAACCTTCCTTATATTTCCATCATTGCTTCTTGCACGTGTAAACTTAACACTAGGAGCGAAGGACTACAGCCCTGTCTTACACCCTTTTTAATTCTAGCAGTTCATTCTTGGTATTCAACGATTACTACTCCGTCTTGGCTCTTGAAGTTGTTGTACATCACCGGTCACTCCCTGTAGCTTACCCCTGTTTTCCTCAGAATTTCGAACATCTAGCACCATTTTACATTGTCGAACACTTTTTCCAGGTCGAGAAATCCTATAAACTTGTTCTGACTTTTCTTACTCTCGTTTCCATTATCAACCACAGCGGCTAGAACGACCTCCCGGATGCTTTTACCTTTCCTTACGCCAAACTGATCGTCACTAACATATCAAATTTTTTCGTTTTTCTATATATTATTATTGTCAGCAACTTGGATGTATGAGCTGTTATGCTGATTATCCGATAATTGCCGTACTTGTCAGCTCTTGCAGTCTTTGGAATTGTGTGGATGATATTTTCCAGATAGTCAGACGGTACATCGTCAGACTTATAGACTCTACACACGTATGTGAATAGTCGTTTGGCTGCAACTTTGCCCAATAATTTTAGAAATTCTGAGGAAATGTTATCTATCATTTCTGTCTTATTTGATCGCAAGTCTTCCAAAGCTCTTTTAAATTCCCATTTTTTTTAATACTGCATTTCTTATCTCTTCTATACCGGCTCCTGTTTCTTCTTCTATAACATTAGATAAGTTTCCCCCCTCAGAGAGGTCTTCAGTGTACTCTTTCCACCTATCCACTCTCTTCTGTGCATTTAAGAGTGGAGTTCGCATTGCAATCTTAATGTTACCGCCCTTGCTTTAATATGACCGCAGGTTGTTTTGACTTTCCTATATGCTGATTCAGTGCTTCCAACACTCATTCCTTTTCGATTGCTTCACTTTTTCGAGTAGTCATTCCGTCTTAGCTTCCTTGCTCTTCCCTTTCATCTCATTCCTCAGTGACTCGTAGTTTTGTATATCTTAATTACCCTTAACATTTTTGTACTACCTTCTTTCATCGAACAACTGAAGTACTTCATCTGTTAGCCATGGTTTCTTAGCTGTTACGTTCATGGTGCTCCTATATTTGCTTCCAACTTCTGTGATTACCCTTTTTAGAGATGTCCATTCCTCTTCTACTGTACTGCCTATCGAGCTACTTCCTACTGCCGTGTCTATAGCCTCAGATAACTTCAAACGTATCTCGTCGTTCCTTAGTACCTCCATACCCTACTTCTTTGAGCACTGATTCTTCCTGACTAGTCTCTTAAACTTCAGCCTACTGTTGATCACCAGTACATTGTGATCTGAATCCATATCTGCTCCTGGGTACACCTTACAATCCGGTACCTGGTTTTAGAACCTCTGTCTGACTATGATATAATCAAACTGAACGTTTTCCTGTATCTCCCAGCATTTTTCAAGTATACCTCCTGCTCTTGTGATTCTTCATCGGAATATTCCCTACAACTAGCTAATATTTGTTACAGAACTGGTTTTTGTCCTCTTTCATTCCTAGTACCTAGCCTATATTCTCCCACAGCCCTATCCTCTACACCTTCCCCTCCAAACATATTCCAGTCTCATGACTATTAGATTTTCATGTTGCTTTACATACTGAATTACCTGTTTAGTATCACCACATACTTTCTTTATCTCTTCATTTTCAGCCTGCGACTTCGGCATGTATATCTGAACTGTCGATGTCAGTGTTACGTTGCTGTAAATTCTAATGAGAACTACCTTATCACTGAACTGTTTACAGTAACACACTCTCTGCGCTACCTTCATGTTCTTAAAAAATTTTACTCTCATTGTATCATTATCTGCTGCTGTTGATATTACCCTACACTCGTCTGACCATAAATCGTTGTCTTCTTTCCATTTCACTTCACTGACCTCTACTATATATAGATCGAAACTTTGCAATGCCGTTTTCCGATTTTCTGATTTCCCTACCAATTTCAAACTTCCGACACTCCACGTTCTGACTCGTAGAACGTTATCCTTTCGTTGTTTATTCAATCTTTTTCTCATGGTTACCTCTCCCTTGACAGAGCCCTCCTGGAGATCCGAATGGAGCACTGTTTCGGAATCATTTGCCAATGGAGAGATCATCATGACACTTCTTCAGTTAGAGGGCACATGTCCTGTGGATACACGTTACGTGTCGTTAATGCAGTGGTTTCCACTGCCTTCTGCATCCTCATGCTGTTGATCATTGCCGATTCTTTCGCCTTTAGTGGCAGTTTCGCGCCCCATGGGCAAGAGAGTGCTCTGAACTTCTGTCTGCTCCTCCTCAGAACACCAAAGACTGCAATGACACTGTGTGCCCCTGTCAGTGATAAAATTCGATATAATTCCAAATGATACCCTCACCTACAAAATTATATACGGCAAGAAAAATTTGACATATGACTCACAACACAGAGTTTCAAACGATATTTTTAAACATTTCATGAAAGTTCATTTTTCTGTATTGTTGCACCTGCAGTAGGCAGTGCAACCTGTAGCCTGTTGATTCTGGACTATTGGTCGTTAGTAGATGTTCTGTAAGACAACATGTAACAACTTCTGTACCACAGATACTGATCACTTTATTTTCCAATGTTCTGGATAATAGATCTTACACTTGCTTGCACCTTGCCCCTAGACGCTGGATCTGGATAAAAATATTCAGAATCTTTAATTTCTTGACAGTTAATATATTTTTGTTGTATTATCCTCCTCCTTATTTTTCATGGATTCCAAGAGTTTCGTGTGTTAACTGTTCGAAAATTTCTTGTAGAGCATTTTATAATATTGATATATAATATATTTTCCACATACACAGAGCGCTCTGGTATTGGTGAGATACAAATTTTTTGATACTTTTTTATCACATTCTTTACTCATATATGAATGTTTATTTTCCGTGCGCCCATGTGAACGATAGTTGTCGATTGATTTCCCCACTTCACAAAGTTTACACTTCTTAGTAATAATCGCTTCGATCTACACAGAAAGTATTTTAAAAATTTATTTTTCTGTGTAAAATCTTCTTTCTTCTTATTTGCTTGAAATTTTAAGATTTTTAAAAAATCGGTTTTTTTCCCAGACGTGATCTAAAAACAGTGAAAAATGCTTGAAAAAATGGCAGTTTTTATGTCCCTTCATGCAACAATGAAAATGGACTTTCATTAGGAAATAGAGCGCTTTGAAAAAATCGCGTTTTTATACCATTTTTGCTTGATCTTTGTTCGATCCGAAATCGGCCTTTAGCTCCTAGTGGGATGGCTGCCACGTCGTATTAAAGGAGGGCATCGAAGCAGTTCAGAAGTGGTCTGCTAGATTTGTTCCCGGTTGATTCGAACAACACAGAAGTATTTCGGAACTCAAGTGGGAATCCGTGAAGGGAAGGCGACTTACGGTTCGACAACGCTAATGAGAAAATTCAGAGTGCCGGCATCTGAAGATGACTGCTGAAGTACTCTACTTCGTCCAGCATACTTTTCACGTAAGGAACACGAATATAAGATAAATTATGGCTCACGGGAAGGCATATAGGTAACCGCTTTTTCCTCGCTATGTTTGCGAGTAGAACGGGAAAGGAAGTAACCAGTAGCGGTACAGAGCACACTCCGCCACGCACCGTAAAATGGCTTGTGGAGTAAGTACGTGGATGTAGTTCACGTAGATGCATCGAATTAACGGGAATCCATGGAAGGAAGACGACGTAATTCTCATGAATAACCTGTTGAGAGATGGTTTTGAAAATCACAATGTCACAAAACCATAATGCTCTCAGTGAAATTAAGCTTTCCGTAGCACAAAATAGTCGTACCTAGACTTCGTCAGCATCACTGTAAATGGCCATGTTGCTAGAAAAATCTTTAATGCAGTGAGTTCATAACGATGTTAAGGCGCAGTATTTGTTTCAAGCATAAGTTTCCCCAGTTAACTTGTGTGTTAGAGAGATTGAAGCAAATCTGCATTGGGTCTACAGTTACAGAAACCTGCTGCTTGTAACGTTTAGTGTGTGTCTAAGAACCCCCAGAAGGAAACTCTACAGCTGTCTACCAAAAGGGAGAAAATTTTTACTACAGAGTCCCGCTGCCTACTGCAGCACAGTTGTGACAGACAATGTAAATTGATAATAAACGAAATTTTATTCTTTCTATGTTAATCTCTAACAATATATACATATATTGTGTTATAATAACCAATTTAAATCTTAGCAGCTTAAGGCAGACTTGAAGCCGGCCCAGAAACATAAATAATTAAGCTCATAGGGCGATAAAACTCGTTTCATCTGATTGATGATCTCTCAAAGAGAGTAAAGAATTCTGGCGAACAGTCATCATCAGCATATCATTGCCTCAGTGGCACACATTTCGTGACAGATCGCTGTTCTGTAACAGCACCAGTGGTCATAACTCGAATATATTTCAAGATTGGCAGTGGATAATGTGACAGGTCTTTATCAGTATGCCCATTCATATCATAAATCCATGGACTCAGTTGAGCGTAATACGACTACAGTGAAATTCGTGACAAAGAGTCACTTCAAAGAGAAATATGTGACTCAAGAAACCAGCTGTGTGTAACAGATCTACTTGAAGTTTTCCAACGTGTACTCCTTCACTTGTATGTGGTATTCCATGGACTACACGAAACCTCTTGCAACCACAACTGTCTGATCAGTACAAACACAGCCATAGTCATTGTACCGAATTTCTATCCGCTTCTGAAGACAACTTAGTTGCTTATTTTTTATACGTTAAAATATCTCTGGTTCATACACTGAAGAGCCAAAGAAACTGGTACAACTGCCTAATACCACGTAGAGCCCCCGCGAGCACGCAGAAGCGCCACAAAACGACGTGACATAGACTCGACTAATGTCTGAAGTAGTCCGCCCCAGTAGCTGAGTGGTCAGCGTGACGGATTGCCGTCCTCTGGGCCCGGGTTCGATTCCCGGCTGGGTCGGAGATTTTCTCCGCTCAGGGACTGGGTGGTATGTTGTGTTCATCATCATTTCATCCCCATCCGGCGTGCAGGTCGCCCAATGTGGCGCCGAATGTAATAAGACCTGCGCTATGGCGGCCGGACCTGCCCCGCGAGGGGCCTCCCGGCCAATGACGCCAAACGCTCATCATCATGTCTGAAGTAGTGCTGGAGGGATCTGACACCATGAATCCTGCAGGGCTGTCAATCAAACATCCGTAAGAGTACGAGGGGCAGGACATCTCTTCCGAAAAGCACGTTACAAGCCATCCCAGATATGCTCAATAACCTTTATGTCTGGGGAGTTTGGTGGCCAGCGGAAGTCTCTGATCTCAGCCACTCTGTAGCAATTCTTGACGTGTTGGGTGTCGCACTGTCCTGCTAGAATTGCCCAAGTCCGTTGGGATTCACAACGGACATGAATGGATGCAGGTGATCAGAAAGGATGCTTACATGCGTGTCACCCGTCAGAATCGTATCTAGACGTATGAGGGGTCCCATATTACTCCTAATGCCCACGCCCTACACCATTACACAGCCTCGATGAGCTTGGGCAGTGCCCTGCTGACATTCAGGGTTCATAGTTTCATGAGGTTGTCTCCATACCTTTGCACATCCAACTGCTCGGTGCAGTTTCAAACGGGACTCATCCGACCAGGCAACATGATTTCCAATCATCAACAGACCAATGTCCGTGTTGAAGGAGCCAGGTGAGAGGTGCAGCTCTGTGTCATGCAGTCATCAAGGGTGTACGAGAGGTCTTTCGTCTCCTATAGCCCATATCGATAACGTTTTGTTGAATGGTTCACACGCTGACACATATTGATGTTCCAGGAATTAAATCTGCAGCAATCGGCGTAAGGGTTGCACCTCTACCTGGTTGAACGATTCTCTTCAGTCGTTTTATGTTCCGTTTTAGTAGGATCTTTTCCCTGCCGTAGCGATGACGGAGATTTGATGTTCTACCGGATTGCTGATATTCACGGTACACTTGTGAAGTGGTCGCACGGGAAAATCCCCATTTCATCGCTACCTCGGAGATGCTGTGTCCCATCGCTCGTGCGCCGACTGTAACACTACGTTCAAACTCACTGAAATCGTCATAATCTGCCATTGTAGCAGCAGTAACCGATCTAACAACTGCGCCAGACACTGGTTGTCTTATACTGCCGTTGCCGACCGCCACGCCGTAATCTACCTGTTTACATATCTCTGTATTTGAATATGCATATCACTTTCTTTGATCCTTCACTGTAGTTCTGTTTTATGCCGTCAGTTTCTTTCTCATAGCTGTTTGCTTGCATTCTCCAAATCATATCAATTTAACGGAGATAAAAAATACGCTTCCTTGAAATGGCAAAATTCACGATAAATATTATAGTGTGGAATATGTCAAATGAACAAATATACAACACATAGATTTTTATACGAAGAAAATGACTACATTCTGTCCATATATATATATATATATATATATATATATATATATATATATATATATCCATGAATATATCCAAGAATTTCTCTATGATACACAAGGATCTGCTATGGAGATTACTCATATTCGTCACCTTTGCTCTTTGCTTTCTGACAAATATTTTGTTTCATTGGATAAAGTTCCAAAGAAATTTACAGCTCCAGATATCAATCCTTTCCATGCCAAAGTTAGATCATTCTTCCTTCTATTGTTAAACTTGTGAATAACTCAGTTACTCTCAAACTCAGATGGAGTATTGATAAAAAAATTCATACATGAATAAATATCGTGTGAGGCCATGGTTAATATTCCCTATGCTTAAAGAGATGCCTGTGGCATGTGCATATGTGTATTTAACAGATAATTCTCATTACTCTCCTTTGTGAAGTGAATACTATTTGTCTATGGGAGGAGTTAACCAAGAATATTATCCTACATTAAACAAGCAGATAAGCAACATATCTTAATTTTCTGACTTCAGTATCACGGAAGTTTACTGTTACTCGTATGGCAGATTAAGAGTGCATATCAAGAAATATAAATGTGTGGGAAATTGAAGAAAAATAATTTAGAAGCAAACTGTCTGAAAATATAGACTTCTAAACATAAGAACAGAGTTTTAATGAAAGTTTATTGGTTTTTAGTATAACTTTTCACTATTTGTAACACCTAATAGTTGTTGTAAGGGTTTTAAAAATGAAAAAATTAATAGTTTTAAAATATATTGTCTTAATGACATGCAGAAACGTAATGGAGGCCTGGTGATTAACATTCCATTACACTGTAAATCATTCAGAACCGCACACAAAGAATAAAACTTTAATCAAAGTGCATAATATTGGAGAAGGTTAAAAAACATGCAAATAAATTGAAACTCACTTTTTTCAATCGCTCTCTACACCATTATTATCTGTTGGCCAGCTGAATATTTCCTCATAAAATGTCTTACATTCACGTGTAATATACTGCTTCATCTACTGGAAGTCTTGCATTATTTTCTCTGCAACTGGAACTGTTCTTCAGGAATACGCAAATTCTGATGGTGGAGGAAGATATCCTCTCTTAGACGCTATGATCAATATTACTGTATCCTTTCACATATCTGTATCTGTCACAGAAGTAAACAAAGTGGAACAGAGTACTGATTCCACAGTTATCTCTTTCAGTTCTACACTTGGTCCTTGTTTCCTCAGAAAAGTGTTTTTCTTATTGTGTTTCATCCATCTGCACATGAAGTCTTCAATTATGGATGCTTTGACTTCAGTTACCATTAAATTTGCCTACTTTTCTGTACTGTGAATAATGTACTTCATAATCTGATGGATAATTAAAATTCTGTCATAGCAACTAAGCCATTCGCAGATAATCCCAAAATCTCGGCCACAACTAGAAAGCTGTGCCCTCTCATAGGGTAATATTGTTGTAGTTTTGCAAACGACCAGAATCTGTAAGCGATAGCAAGAGACTGCACAGAGACTGGTTCCGGTTCTGTTCAATACAGTTGTCACAAAACAACCTAACCTCTGTGATGCTTTTGACTACAGACTTTAGACAGCCAAACAGAAAAGAACAGACTTCACTAGGGGCTTTTCACCTTTTCCTTCCTGGTAAAAATAATATGCACTAAAATCCTCTTTTTCTATCATGAATGCAAAAAAACATTCACTGTAAGTGTTTTTAAATAAAAGACTTCCTGTTCTGGCACTTCCACCAAAGTGATTTTTGCATGTAATACAATGATAAGGATTATACATTCAGCTCCTTGTTTGTCCCACCTGACACTTTCTGCTTGAGATCTGAGTAAAATTTTCTACTTGTATGTTGATGTATCATCAATTCTGCAGTGGCTGTTCGGTTTGCTACATCACTGAGAAATGTTGTTCTAAGTTTTATCTGCAGCTCTTAATAGGCCTTTGGCATCCAAATCAGTAACTTGAATTGTTCCTAAAGAAGTTCCAGTAAAAGTCATAAGCTATTTTACTGTCATCTTCAAGAACAATTTCCACATCATTTTCACTTTTAAGTCTGCGCTAGGTAAGTAGTGTCATGACTTTCTCATAAGAGGAATGACTGGATGTATTCCTCATGAACAGAGCATTCGAGGCTATGTGTAACTCCCCTACCTCTCCTGTCATTTGGGGTTTTTCCATACAGCTTAAGTTGTCTTATTCTTCATACTTGTTTCTCACTACTGTAACGTTAAAAACCTCTTCATATAATAACCAACCAACTCATGATATAAAAAGTAGTAGAAAGTACATTGTAGAGTTTAACTTTTTTCTTGGCCATCTCTGTTTGGCCTCTTGAGGATCTATTAATCCTTAAAAACATATGTTTTTCTGCTTGTTATTAGAAATATTGTAAAAGTTTGTACAAATTTCTAAGCAGTTCTCCTCTCGAGCTACTTTGAAGCAATTCTTCTTACACCTGGATCAAGTAAATCAACTTGAATACAGAATAATGAAATGGATATTTATTACAGCTGTTTTCTTTCTTTTACTGATGATATTGGAGGTTATGTTTGTGATAATCGAACGTAATAACCCGTTTATTAAGTTTTAATTTTCGTGAGTGTAATTTTAGTACCCTTCAATGAAGCAGCTTTTATTTTGTTACTAATGTAACTGGAAGAAATTCTTCCTGTTTTTCCTTATTCTACTTACAATTTCATTATAACTTGCAATATCTGCATCACACAACATTTGTGACGTAATAAAATTTTATTAGTAACAAACAATTGCTACTCGCTCTTCAGCTGTTTCCATGCCCGTTTTTTTTCTTTTTTCTTTTTTTTTAAGTTGGTGCCCGTTAGTGACTATAGCTCATTTAAAAATAATTATCAACTTCGTTTTCCTTTACTACCTAAACAATAGCACCACTGGTGTTCTTTTAAACACTAATGATAGACCTACCTCTGTAGGAACTAAGAAGTGGAAAACATTGGAACGGTACTAATGACTTACGCACAACTAAAAACGATTGATTCAAATGTTGGTGAACCAAAACCTTGTAGCAGGTCTGCTATATAGTTTTTCCATTTAAAATTTCGTTAATATCAACATATAAGAACCTAAAACTTTCTTCCCTGTTTATTATTTCTTAGTAGTACACTAGATTAACAGGAAGTGGTATATTTTCAACAGTGCTAAACTGGATGAGCTGTGTTTTTCAAAGTTTAAAGGTAGTCCAGTTGTGCAGACCAGTCACCAACTTTCACAAGACCATCCCTTATTATTTTCTCTACATATAATTCTTTGCTCAGCTTGTCAACAATGTTTGTATGATCTCCAAGCTGGACTATTTCTTCCTTCTGATCCAAATACAATTATTAAAACACACAGTAGTGTGCCAATATTCGAACCATGTAGAACTCTCATTGTCATATCTCTCCATGCATGGCTTCTCTCTTTGTATCAATCGAAGAGGCTAGGGTGATTATTGTTTCCTAAATAGGAGCTCAACAAGGCGTCTGTTTACTAATCCAGTACCATAAAATGTTATGATTCACACAATCAGACCTTTTTGACAAACCACAAAATCTCTTAATTGGTGATATATTTTATCATTTTAAGATAATTATTGTGGGTTCAGTAAATCTATCACGGTCACTCATAGTAGAGTGCTCTTTCTCAAATACAATCTGTGATTGGCCAAATCTCCCACTACCACACAGGTGTGTGACAACCAGGAAGTGAGTACATAACCTTCTCAAAACTTTTAGAGAATTGTATAAGGCATGACATAAAAGAGGATTATTGATATTTGTGGGGTAATCCTTCTCATAGAGCGGTCTAATAATGAGATATTTTAACCTCCACGGAAAAAACCCACAATTACTAATGCTTGCATAAGTGACTAAAAACATTATAGTGTCACATAATGTCTCCTTCCCGATTACTTCCCAACATCTACTAAGGCTGATAATGATACTGGGTCTTAAGGAAACCCAGGGACAGAAAATTCTCGTGTCCCAATAATTAGTATTGCTTGCTACTGGGCAACAAGTTTGGGGAAGGTGGGAATAGTTCTAAGTGAGAGAGTGTCTTTACTTATGATGTTAAAATTTCCTTATTACAAAAGGTGAGAGGTTTGAATAAGTATTGAAATTACAAACAGTATAAGTGTTTTACAGATTCTGACTGTATTCAGAAAACAGTATCGACCCCTGATATACCAGCTCTAAGGGAACTGTACCCACAAAGAGGACAAGTCTTTACACAGAGGCGGTGACTAAGTAGTACCGCTGCGTCTCCTTAAAATGGAACCAACAGTACTAACTGCGTTTGTCGTTGCACTATGTCTTAGGCCGGCTATGGATTCTTAATGACGGACAGGTGCCCCTCGCAAGGACTCTGTCCCTTCTTCCGCCTCTTACATCTCTCCTTATATGCATTTACATCACTTACACCTTATAATGTCACCACTATACACGACCTTCATCACCCTGGCACCTCTGGTCAGCGTTTTCCCCTGTACGCGTTTAGGAGCCTGTGATATTTTATGAAGCCTCCCTTCGAGGTCTGGCTGTTGTTGGGCCTAGGTGACCAGTACCTCCAGTCTCGTAACTTAGCGTGAGTTATGCTTCGCACTGAGAGGACTTTCCCTTTTCCCGTGGATACTACAAAATTTATTGCTGAGGACTACCTAGCAAACAAACTTCCCTGATCCACACTGAAGAGCCCAACAAACTGGTACACCTGCCTAATATCGTGTAGGGTCCCAGCGAGCACGCAGAAGCACCGCAACACGACGTAGCATGGACTCGACTAATGTCTGATGTAGTGCTGGAGAGAACTGACGCAATAAATCCTACAGGGATGTCCATAAATCCGTTAGAGATCGAGGTGGCGTAAATGTCTTCTGAAGAGCACGTTGCAAGGCATCCCAGATATGCTCAATAATGTTCATGTCTGGGGAGTTTGGCGGCCAGCGGAAGTATTTATACTCGAAAGAATGTTCCCGGAGCCAGTCTATAGCAATGCTGGAACAGTCCCTAGTGTCGCATTGTCCTGCTGGAATTGCCCAAGTCCGTCGGAATGCACAATGGACATGAATGGATACAGGTGATCAGACAGGATGCTTACGTACGTGTCACTTGTGAAAATCGTATCTAGACGTACCAGAGGTTCCACATCACTCCAACTGCACACGCCCCACGCCATTACAGAGCCTACACGAGCTTGAACAGTTCTCTGCTGACATGCAGGGTCCATGCATTCATGAGGTTGTCTCCATACCCTTACACGTCCACCCGCTCGATACAATTTGAAACGAGAATGTCCGACCAGCCAACATCTTTCAAGTCATCAACAGTCCAATGTCTGTGTTGACAGGCCCAAGCGAGGTGTAACGCTTTGTGTCGTGCAGTCATCAAGGGTACACGAGTGGGCCTTCGGCTCCGAATGCCCAATCGATGATGTTTCGTTGAATGTTTCTTGCGATGACACTTCTTGATGGCCCAGCATTGATACCTGCAGCAATCTACATAAGGGTTGCACTTCTGCCATGTTGAACGATTCTTGTCAGTCGTCGTTGGTCGCGTTCTTGCAGAATCTTTTTCCGGCCCCAGCGATGTCGGAGATTTGATGTTTCACAGGATTCCTTATTTGCACGCTACACTCGTAAAATTGTAGTACGGAAAAATCCCCACTTCATCGCTACCTTGGAGAAGCTATGTCCCTTGGCTTGTGTACCGACTATAACACCACGTTGAAACTAACTTAAGTCTTGGTAACCTGGAACTGTAGCAGCAGTAACCGGTCCAACAACGGCGCCACATACTTGTTGTCTTACATAGGCTTTGTTCGCCGCAGCGCCGTATTCTGCCTGGTTACATATCTCTGTTTTTGAATACGCATACCTAAACTAGTTTCTTTGACGCTTCAGTATTCTGTCAATGGGTATTTGTCATAGGTGTTCTCTACAAAGGCTGTTCCTGTCTCTAGAAACCAAATAAATACGCTACTGCAAAATACATTTCAAACCTTTCGCTTGTACGCATTTATGTTCCACCAAACATGACCTACATAGCTGTAGAGGTGTGTAACCTCACATAAATCAGTTTGGCGTGCTGTTCTGTGTTTCTTTTTGTGCTACGTTTAGAGCTATTGCCTGCCGGAGAAGACCTACTTTTCCCTCTCAACCAATTTGATCAGTATCCTGCCAAGCGCAGAATGCCTGTATTTTCGTGTCAGGCAATTTGACCAGTATCCTATCTTCATAACGTCACAAATTTTATGAGAAAGCAATAAAGCAGAATAAAATAACATATCCTAGCACAGTAGTTCACAATGTTTATTAATGATCACGTAATTCGACATAAAGGAAATGTTTGGTTGTGAGGGACTAGATGTTCATGTGTATATCAGAGTGTGGCATAAGGGGGGGGGGGGGGGAGACTAGACTTTACACTAATTAGTTACTTACCAACGGCCTTGCTGCAGTCGTAACACTAGTCCCCCTCAGATCACATAAGTTAAGCGCTGTCGGGCTGGGCTAGCAGTTGGATGGGTGACCGTCCGGTCTGCCGAGCGCTGTTGGCAATTGGGGTGCACTCAGCGCTTGTGAGACGAAGTGGGGAGCTACTTGATTGAGAAGTAGCGGCTCCGGTCTCGGAAACTGACATACGGCTGGGTGAGCGGTGTGCTGACCACATACCCCTCCATATCCGCATCCAGTGACGCCTGTGGGCTGAAGACGACACGGCCACCGGTCGGTACCGTTGGGCCTTCACGTCCTGTTTGGGGGAGTTTCGTTATTTTAGTTACTTAGCTCATTCTCGAGGTGTTCGTTACATATATAATAGGCTTCCTCTGTGGCGCTGCACAGGTATCTTAGTTTTGCAACACGCACTCAGATGCAAATAATGTAGCTGCTACGTTTTCAAGTTCCAGCTTTTACAGTACAAACATTAACATGCCTTAGGTTTTGTTAATTATGAAGTGTAAATACAGCGTTTTGCTACAACTTAAGCAATAACTCGGTGAGAAAACTACGTCCTGACATAGATCGCGTTTTATACAAATTTACTCTCCGCACATTCTATAAATTATTCTTTCACGCCACGGGTAATCATCAGTGGACGAATAGGTAATCTTCTCTGGTGTGTGACAACAGATACGTCGTTGCAGAGTTTCAGCTATGAGCAGTTGGAATCTGTTTATGAAGGTAGTCGCTGGCAGGCATATGAAGAGCTTGGTCACGTTAACGTGTACTGATAACACTGGTCAACACTCATTTTCTTGCCAAGGATATTTGAGTGGCTTTAGGATGGGTTAGTGGTGCTGAGGACGAATATAGCAACCATTTATGCAGTTTGGCTCTAGTTTTTGAGATAATGCATGATTTATTCAAAAAATTAGAAAAAATTGCTAATACTGAACTCGAGCGCTACAAACTACAATGAAAAAAGAAAATAATCTTTATAAATAGCTTCTATGAAAACTTGATAGGCATTTGTCCACGTATAAAACATAATTGAAAAGTTTCTCTATAAGTATATCATTTTCCGTCCATGACGAACCGCTTCCAGCATGCTTTCCTTTTATAGGTCTCTTCAGAACAGTCACGTTGCAGATTCCAGCAATAATCTGCCATCATATGCCTGTCCCATCTTCCTTTATATCTTTCCTCTATTCCTTTCATATCTTGATGAAACCGCTCTCCTTGTTCCTCACTGAAATCACCTAGATTACGAGGAAATCGATCCAAGTGGCTGTGAAGGAAGTGCAATTTTATGCTCATCTTAGCTCCTAAGTTTTGAAAGTTAGTGAGCATGTTTTTGACCAGTTCCTCGTAATTGGGAGCTTTATGATTGCCCAAAAAACATTTTACAACAGCGACAAAACTGTTCCAGGCCGATGCTTCAGTGACAGTCATGACACTTGTAAAATTGGTATCGTTGATGAGCCTGCGAATTTGAGGACCATCAAATATTCCTGCCTTAAGTTTTTCACTACTGAGTCCAGGGAACGTATTGCAGATGTATGTGAAGCAATTACCATTTCTGTCTAAAGCTTTGGTGAATTGCTTCATTAGTCCTAACTTAATATGTAATGGTGGAAGAACAATCTTGTCCCTACTAACCAGAGGTTCATTAATGATGTTTGCTTCACCAACAGCCACATGTTCCCTTGGAGTCCATGTTTTCTGCTGCCAATGTTCGTGCTTTGCCCTACTATCCCACATGCAGATAAAACATGGGTGCTTTGTGTATCCACTTTGTTGTCCAAGCAAGAAGTTCACCATTTTCAAATCAACACAAATCAACCACTGGTGCTGCATATACTGAATTTTCTGCAGAACCATCTTGATGTTAGCATATGCTTCACAAAGTTTTGTTGAGTGGGCAATTGGAATAGATGCGTAACGATTGCCATTGTGTAGGAGAACACATTTTAAACTTCTAGTGGAACTGTCTATGAAGAGACGCCAGTCCTCTGGTCTATATTCAGGCAGCCCCAATTCAAGTAAAAGTCCAGGTATATTGCTGCAATACACTATAACCTCTTCTTGGTTGAAGTATGGAAGAAGGTTTTCTTCTCTCGTCCGGTAAGCTGTTATTTTAACACTTGGATGAAGACAGTTCTTTTCCTTAAGCCTGGATGCTAAGAGTTCTGATGCTTGCTTTGAAAGATTGAGTTCTCGTATCAAGTCACTGAGCTCCTTCTGGTCGAACTGCTGGGGTTGTGTCTCACGTCCTTCGTATTCCGAACCACTACTTGTACATTCCTCGCCGTGCACATCGTCATCTGATGATGTTAGCGTGGGTAATGTTGTGAAGGTTGGTACAGGAACATCGTTGCTGTGCACCACCGGTCTTCTTGCTGACTCCAAATCGGGATATTCCCACTTTCGTTTTGTGAACCTATTAAAACCTTTCACATTAACAATACAAAAATAGCAATCATCTGTATGGTTCTTCTGCTCTCGCCATACCATAGGCACTCCAAAGTTTAAGCTTTTCCTTTTTCGTTTTGTCCACTGCCGTAAGCACTTCACACAGCATTTACAAACTTTATGGGGTGCCCACGCCTTGTCTTGATCTCCAAGTTTAATTCCGAAATATGCCAGATACGCTTCCTTCACAAAAGGAGTGATATTCTTCCTGTTCTTTTGAAGAACATATTCACCACAAATGTAGCAGAACTCATCTGGATGGTTCACGCAAAGATGCCGTGAAGAACTCATGTTTTCCTAAAACAAAATTGCACAAATACTGCATATTATGCAGAACTTTCTTGTATTTGCATGTCAATCACATCTAACCCACATCATTAATTGTTTTGTGTGAAATGAATACTCACCTCTTATTTGCTACGTCACGATGAAAAGGTTCTATCTCCTTGAAACTGCACTGCACATGTGTGTGACTTTCGACCATCGCCATTTTTATTGTTTACACTGAACGCTACCTATCGGCTGTTGCGGGGATTACCTCGGCCAACAAATGAATGTCGAGTACCGCCGAATTCAAATCTGCACAACCCTCAATATCTTCAACACATGCACCGCACAACAGGACTGAACACATGCTGACAGTGTGATGTTTGCATGATGTAATCCTCAACCACACAGATGCACTCCCTGAGCACAATTGTTTAATAAACATAGTACAATATCACTAATTAAAAAACAGGTAGCAAATACATTACACCATATATGGACCCTGCAGTCGATATTATCCACATGAAACTCTCATTTCCACAAATAACCTATATCTCAAAAACCGGAACCAATTTGGAAAAAGTACAAATATACTCGGAATGAGTATCATAACAATATCCCATTTTCGTTCAAACTTCCCTGGCAACGAAAAAAAAATTTTATTTTGTAGAGCTGTGTAATTAACGGAGGCTCGTATGGAAACAGTGAGAGGTAAAAGCTGATCAAGGAAGGTAAAATGGAAAGAAATGTATATATATCCTGTACCCAAAATACACACATCAAAAAATTTCTGCGTCACTCCGGTACCCAGAACTCCTGAAGATAGACGTTGACTGTGGTTATTGTAACACAGACACAGCCCCTTTGACTGTTCAGAGATGTCACTAAACTCGACAGAAGATGTAAACAACCACCCATGAGGATCTCGTGTTAGACGGAGGGGGTCTGACAGCCGTTCAGTTCCAGTCATTGCTCCAGGAAGGAGGCACACGGCTCGTGTTGTCTGTAGTTCAACCGTGCCTAGACGGTCAATACCGCGGATGGATCGCGTCCGCGTTCTTACTTTATGCCAGGAAGGGCTCTGAAGTGTCCAGGCGTCTCGGAGTGAACCAAGGTGATGTTGTTCGGGCATGGAGGAGATACAGAGAGACAGGAACTGTCGATGACATACCTCGCTCAGGCCGCCAAAGAGCTACTACTGCAGTGGATGACCGCTACGTATGGATTATGCATCGGAGGAACCCTGACAGTAACGCCACCATGTTGAATAATGCTTTTCGTGCAGCCACAGAACGTCGTGTTACGACTCAAACTGTGTGTAACAGGTTGCATGATGCGCAACTTCACTCCCGACGTCCATGCGAGGTCCATCCTTGCAACCAAGACCACTCTGTGGGGTCTACGCCGAATCGCCGTTGAGGAGCCGGATAATCTGGACCAACAGTGCCTTGATGAGCTTGTGGGAACTTTGGAACGTCAAATACAGGCATGCACCAATGCAAGGGGGCGTGCTACTGGGTATTAGTGGTACAACAATCTGGACGACGACCTCTGAAGGTCTCGCTGTATGGTGGTGTGACATGCAATGTGTACATCTCATGAGTAGTAAAAAGGGCGGAAATTACGTTTATGTTGATCTCTATTCCTATTTTCTGTACAGCTTCGCTAACTCTCGGGACCGAGGTGATGGAAAACATCTTTGGTGCGTGTATTAAGTCTGAGTATGAAAATACGGACAGTATTCATGACCCAATAGAGATCAATGATTTCAACCGTTTCTGCCGGCATTATTCTTCAGTGAATTCAGATATTTCCTGGTAGCCCTCTACCTACACTTTAGAATGTGAAAGAATTTTCGTTAAACACTTTTATTTTTAAAGAAAGATAAATCATGTTTTGTGTATTTTTTAATAATTACACGAGTCATAAACACATTTGATACTGCTTATTTCTAACAGTCATTTATTTTGTAATGTCATGAAACAATCAACAGTTCATCGCATGTGACTCCTGTAGCTCCTCCTCACAAAAGAAAGCTGGTTTTCCACCGTGAGTCCGCAGCTCGTGGTCGTGCGGTAGCGTTCTCGCTTCCCACGCCCGGATTTCAGGATTCGATTCCCGACGGGGTCAGGGATTTTCTCTGCCTCGTGATGACTGTGTGTTGTGTGCTGTCCTTAGGTTAGTTAGGTTTAAGTAGTTCTAAGTTCTAGGGGACTGATGACCATAGATGTTAAGTCCCATAGTGCTCAGAGCCATTTGAACCATTTTTTTTCCACCGTGAGGGTGTACACATTGTTACAAAACACGCCCCCTCCGCACCAACCCCCTCCCTTGTGACACTTGGTTCAGGGACAACCGATTTAAAATGTCCGCACTGCTCTTACTGTTTGCAAATCACTTAAATGTTGTAATCATTACTTCTGCACTGGCAGAAATTAGAAAACTTCAGGTTTTCTATCTGACCACTGGCATGTATAGTAATAATAGTAATAGCATGTAGGCTATTTGAAATTTTAGTAGCCATTACATTGTTAAATTGTGTTCTAGTACAAAATAGTTCATTTATCTGTTGCGAACTAAATAATGAAGTAATTTATGGTCAATTTTGGGAAATAACTACACCTCAGACATGGAATTTACATGAAATATTTGAGCATATACACTACTGGCCATTACAATTGCTACACCAAAAAGAACCATGGACCTTGCCGTTGGTGGGGAGGCTTGCGTGCCTCAGTGATACAGATAGCCGTACCGTAGGTGCAACCACAACGGAGGGGTATCTATTGAGAGGCCAGACAAACGTGTGGTTCCTGAAGAGGGGCAGCAGCCTTTTCAGTAGTTGCAAGGCCAACATTCTGGATGATTGACTGATCTGGCCTTGTAACAATAACCAAAACGGCCTTGCTGTGCTGGTACTGCGAACGGCTGAAAGCAAGAGGAAACTACAGCCGTAATTTTTCCCGAGGGCATGCAGCTTTACTGTATGATTACATGATGATGGCGTCCTCTTGGGTAAAATATTCCGGAGGTAAAATAGTCCCCCATTCGGATCTCCGGGCGGAGACTACTCAGTAGGATGTCGTTATCAGGAGAAAGAAAACTGGCGTTCTACGGATCGGAGAGGGGAATGTCAGATCCCTTAATCGGGCAGGTAGGTTAGAAAATTTAAAAAGGGAAATGGATAGGTTGAAGTTAGATATAGTGGGAATTAGTGAAGTTCGGTGGCAGGAGGAACAAGACTTCTGGTCATGTGACTACAGGGTTATAAACACAAAATCAAATAGGGGTAATGCAGGAGTAGGTTTAATAATGAATAGGAAAATAGGAATGCGGGTAAGCTACTACAAACAGCATAGTGAACGCACTATTGTGGCCAAGATAGATACGAAGCCCACGCCTACTACAGTAGTACAAGTTTATATGCCAACTAGCTCTGCAGATGACGAAGAAATTGAAGAAATGTATGATGAAATAAAAGAAATTATTCAGATTGTGAAGGGAGACGAAAATTTAATAGTCATGGGTGACTGGAATTCGAGTGTAGGAAAAGGGAGAGAAGGAAACATAGTAGGTGAATATGGATTGGGGGACAGAAATGAAAGAGGAAGCCGCCTGGTCGAATTTTGCACAGAGCACAACATAATCATAACTAACACTTGGTTTAAGAATCATGAAAGAAGGTTGTATACATGGAAGAACCCTGGAGATACTAAAAGGTATCAGATAGATTATATAATGGTAAGACAGAGATTTAGGAACCAGGTTTTAAATTGTAAGACATTTCCAGGGGCAGATGTGGACTCTGACCACAATCTATTGGTTATGACCTGTAGATTAAAACTGAAGAAACTGCTAAAAGGTGGGAATTTAAGGAGATGGGACCTGGATAAACTAAAAGAACCAGAGGTTGTACAGAGATTCAGGGAGAGCATAAGGGAGCAATTGACAGGGAAATAAATACAGTAGAAGAAGAATGGGTAGCTTTGAGGGATGAAGTAGTGAAGGCAGCAGAGGATCAAGTAGGGAAAAAGACGAGGGCTAGTAGAAATCCTCGGGTAACAGAAGAAATATTGAATTTAATTGATGAAAGGAGAAAATATAAAAATGCAGTAAGTGAAACAGGCAAAAAGAAATACAAACGTCTCAAAAATGAGATCGACAGGAAGTGCAAAATGGCTAAGCAGGGATGGCTAGAGGACAAATGTAAGGATGTAGAGGCCTATCTCACTAGGGTAAGATAGATACCGCCTACAGGAAAATTAAAGAGACCTTTGGAGATAAGAGAACGACTTGTATGAATATCAAGAGCTCAAATGGAAACCCAGTTTTGTTGAATGGTTCACACGCTGACACATATTGATGTTCCAGGAATTAAATCTGCAGCAATCGGCGTAAGGGTTGCACCTCTACCTGGTTGAACGATTCTCTTCAGTCGTTTTATGTTCCGTTTTAGTAGGATCTTTTCCCTGCCGTAGCGATGACGGAGATTTGATGTTCTACCGGATTGCTGATATTCACGGTACACTTGTGAAGTGGTCGCACGGGAAAATCCCCATTTCATCGCTACCTCGGAGATGCTGTGTCCCATCGCTCGTGCGCCGACTGTAACACTACGTTCAAACTCACTGAAATCGTCATAATCTGCCATTGTAGCAGCAGTAACCGATCTAACAACTGCGCCAGACACTGGTTGTCTTATACTGCCGTTGCCGACCGCCACGCCGTAATCTACCTGTTTACATATCTCTGTATTTGAATATGCATATCACTTTCTTTGATCCTTCACTGTAGTTCTGTTTTATGCCGTCAGTTTCTTTCTCATAGCTGTTTGCTTGCATTCTCCAAATCATATCAATTTAACGGAGATAAAAAATACGCTTCCTTGAAATGGCAAAATTCACGATAAATATTATAGTGTGGAATATGTCAAATGAACAAATATACAACACATAGATTTTTATACGAAGAAAATGACTACATTCTGTCCATATATATATATATATATATATATATATATATATATATATATATATCCATGAATATATCCAAGAATTTCTCTATGATACACAAGGATCTGCTATGGAGATTACTCATATTCGTCACCTTTGCTCTTTGCTTTCTGACAAATATTTTGTTTCATTGGATAAAGTTCCAAAGAAATTTACAGCTCCAGATATCAATCCTTTCCATGCCAAAGTTAGATCATTCTTCCTTCTATTGTTAAACTTGTGAATAACTCAGTTACTCTCAAACTCAGATGGAGTATTGATAAAAAAATTCATACATGAATAAATATCGTGTGAGGCCATGGTTAATATTCCCTATGCTTAAAGAGATGCCTGTGGCATGTGCATATGTGTATTTAACAGATAATTCTCATTACTCTCCTTTGTGAAGTGAATACTATTTGTCTATGGGAGGAGTTAACCAAGAATATTATCCTACATTAAACAAGCAGATAAGCAACATATCTTAATTTTCTGACTTCAGTATCACGGAAGTTTACTGTTACTCGTATGGCAGATTAAGAGTGCATATCAAGAAATATAAACGTGTGGGAAATTGAAGAAAAATAATTTAGAAGCAAACTGTCTGAAAATATAGACTTCTAAACATAAGAACAGAGTTTTAATGAAAGTTTATTGGTTTTTAGTATAACTTTTCACTATTTGTAACACCTAATAGTTGTTGTAAGGGTTTTAAAAATGGAAAAATTAATAGTTTTAAAATATATTGTCTTAATGACATGCAGAAACGTAATGGAGGCCTGGTGATTAACATTCCATTACACTGTAAATCATTCAGAACCGCACACAAAGAATAAAACTTTAATCAAAGTGCATAATATTGGAGAAGGTTAAAAAACATGCAAATAAATTGAAACTCACTTTTTTCAATCGCTCTCTACACCATTATTATCTGTTGGCCAGCTGAATATTTCCTCATAAAATGTCTTACATTCACGTGTAATATACTGCTTCATCTACTGGAAGTCTTGCATTATTTTCTCTGCAACTGGAACTGTTCTTCAGGAATACGCAAATTCTGATGGTGGAGGAAGATATCCTCTCTTAGACGCTATGATCAATATTACTGTATCCTTTCACATATCTGTATCTGTCACAGAAGTAAACAAAGTGGAACAGAGTGCTGATTCCACAGTTATCTCTTTCAGTTCTACACTTGGTCCTTGTTTCCTCAGAAAAGTGTTTTTCTTATTGTGTTTCATCCATCTGCACATGAAGTCTTCAATTATGGATGCTTTGACTTCAGTTACCATTAAATTTGCCTACTTTTCTGTACTGTGAATAATGTACTTCATAATCTGATGGATAATTAAAATTCTGTCATAGCAACTAAGCCATTCGCAGATAATCCCAAAATCTCGGCCACAACTAGAAAGCTGTGCCCTCTCATAGGGTAATATTGTTGTAGTTTTGCAAACGACCAGAATCTGTAAGCGATAGCAAGAGACTGCACAGAGACTGGTTCCGGTTCTATTCAATACAGTTGTCACAAAACAACCTAACCTCTGTGATGCTTTTGACTACAGACTTTAGACAGCCAAACAGAAAAGAACAGACTTCACTAGGGGCTTTTCACCTTTTCCTTCCTGGTAAAAATAATATGCACTAAAATCCTCTTTTTCTATCATGAATGCAAAAAAACATTCACTGTAAGTGTTTTTAAATAAAAGACTTCCTGTTCTGGCACTTCCACCAAAGTGATTTTTGCATGTAATACAATGATAAGGATTATACATTCAGCTCCTTGTTTGTCCCACCTGACACTTTCTGCTTGAGATCTGAGTAAAATTTTCTACTTGTATGTTGATGTATCATCAATTCTGCAGTGGCTGTTCGGTTTGCTACATCACTGAGAAATGTTGTTCTAAGTTTTATCTGCAGCTCTTAATAGGCCTTTGGCATCCAAATCAGTAACTTGAATTGTTCCTAAAGAAGTTCCAGTAAAAGTCATAAGCTATTTTACTGTCATCTTCAAGAACAATTTCCACATCATTTTCACTTTTAAGTCTGCGCTAGGTAAGTAGTGTCATGACTTTCTCATAAGAGGAATGACTGGATGTATTCCTCATGAACAGAGCATTCGAGGCTATGTGTAACTCCCCTACCTCTCCTGTCATTTGGGGTTTTTCCATACAGCTTAAGTTGTCTTATTCTTCATACTTGTTTCTCACTACTGTAACGTTAAAAACCTCTTCATATAATAACCAACCAACTCATGATATAAAAAGTAGTAGAAAGTACATTGTAGAGTTTAACTTTTTTCTTGGCCATCTCTGTTTGGCCTCTTGAGGATCTATTAATCCTTAAAAACATATGTTTTTCTGCTTGTTATTAGAAATATTGTAAAAGTTTGTACAAATTTCTAAGCAGTTCTCCTCTCGAGCTACTTTGAAGCAATTCTTCTTACACCTGGATCAAGTAAATCAACTTGAATACAGAATAATGAAATGGATATCTATTACAGCTGTTTTCTTTCTTTTACTGATGATATTGGAGGTTATGTTTGTGATAATCGAACGTAATAACCCGTTTATTAAGTTTTAATTTTCGTGAGTGTAATTTTAGTACCCTTCAATGAAGCAGCTTTTATTTTGTTACTAATGTAACTGGAAGAAATTCTTCCTGTTTTTCCTTATTCTACTTACAATTTCATTATAACTTGCAATATCTGCATCACACAACATTTGTGACGTAATAAAATTTTATTAGTAACAAACAATTGCTACTCGCTCTTCAGCTGTTTCCATGCCCGTTTTTTTTTCTTTTTTCTTTTTTTTTAAGTTGGTGCCCGTTAGTGACTATAGCTCATTTAAAAATAATTATCAACTTCGTTTTCCTTTACTACCTAAACAATAGCACCACTGGTGTTCTTTTAAACACTAATGATAGACCTACCTCTGTAGGAACTAAGAAGTGGAAAACATTGGAACGGTACTAATGACTTACGCACAACTAAAAACGATTGATTCAAATGTTGGTGAACCAAAACCTTGTAGCAGGTCTGCTATATAGTTTTTCCATTTAAAATTTCGTTAATATCAACATATAAGAACCTAAAACTTTCTTCCCTGTTTATTATTTCTTAGTAGTACACTAGATTAACAGGAAGTGGTATATTTTCAACAGTGCTAAACTGGATGAGCTGTGTTTTTCAAAGTTTAAAGGTAGTCCAGTTGTGCAGACCAGTCACCAACTTTCACAAGACCATCCCTTATTATTTTCTCTACATATAATTCTTTGCTCAGCTTGTCAACAATGTTTGTATGATCTCCAAGCTGGACTATTTCTTCCTTCTGATCCAAATACAATTATTAAAACACACAGTAGTGTGCCAATATTCGAACCATGTAGAACTCTCATTGTCATATCTCTCCATGCATGGCTTCTCTCTTTGTATCAATCGAAGAGGCTAGGGTGATTATTGTTTCCTAAATAGGAGCTCAACAAGGCGTCTGTTTACTAATCCAGTACCATAAAATGTTATGATTCACACAATCAGACCTTTTTGACAAACCACAAAATCTCTTAATTGGTGATATATTTTATCATTTTAAGATAATTATTGTGGGTTCAGTAAATCTATCACGGTCACTCACAGTAGAGTGCTCTTTCTCAAATACAATCTGTGATTGGCCAAATCTCCCATTACCATACAGGTGTGTGACAACCAGGAAGTGAGTACATAACCTTCTCAAAACTTTTAGAGAATTGTATAAGGCATGACATAAAAGAGGATTATTGATATTTGTGGGGTAATCCTTCTCATAGAGCGGTCTAATAATGAGATATTTTAACCTCCACGGAAAAAACCCACAATTACTAATGCTTGCATAAGTGACTAAAAACATTATAGTGTCACATAATGTCTCCTTCCCGATTACTTCCCAACATCTACTAAGGCTGATAATGATACTGGGTCTTAAGGAAACCCAGGGACAGAAAATTCTCGTGTCCCAATAATTAGTATTGCTTGCTACTGGGCAACAAGTTTGGGGAAGGTGGGAATAGTTCTAAGTGAGAGAGTGTCTTTACTTATGATGTTAAAATTTCCTTATTACAAAAGGTGAGAGGTTTGAATAAGTATTGAAATTACAAACAGTATGAGTGTTTTACAGATTCTGACTGTATTCAGAAAACAGTATCGACCCCTGATATACCAGCTCTAAGGGAACTGTACCCACAAAGAGGACAAGTCTTTACACAGAGGCGGTGACTAAGTAGTACCGCTGCGTCTCCTTAAAATGGAACCAACAGTACTAACTGCGTTTGTCGTTGCACTATGTCTTAGGCCGGCTATGGATTCTTAATGACGGACAGGTGCCCCTCGCAAGGACTCTGTCCCTTCTTCCGCCTCTTACATCTCTCCTTATATGCATTTACATCACTTACACCTTATAATGTCACCACTATACACGACCTTCATCACCCTGGCACCTCTGGTCAGCGTTTTCCCCTGTACGCGTTTAGGAGCCTGTGATATTTTATGAAGCCTCCCTTCGAGGTCTGGCTGTTGTTGGGCCTAGGTGACCAGTACCTCCAGTCTCGTAACTTAGCGTGAGTTATGCTTCGCACTGAGAGGACTTTCCCTTTTCCCGTGGATACTACAAAATTTATTGCTGAGGACTACCTAGCAAACAAACTTCCCTGATCCACACTGAAGAGCCCAACAAACTGGTACACCTGCCTAATATCGTGTAGGGTCCCAGCGAGCACGCAGAAGCACCGCAACACGAGGTAGCATGGACTCGACTAATGTCTGATGTAGTGCTGGAGAGAACTGACGCAATAAATCCTACAGGGATGTCCATAAATCCGTTAGAGATCGAGGTGGCGTAAATGTCTTCTGAAGAGCACGTTGCAAGGCATCCCAGATATGCTCAATAATGTTCATGTCTGGGGAGTTTGGCGGCCAGCGGAAGTATTTATACTCGAAAGAATGTTCCCGGAGCCAGTCTATAGCAATGCTGGAACAGTCCCTAGTGTCGCATTGTCCTGCTGGAATTGCCCAAGTCCGTCGGAATGCACAATGGACATGAATGGATACAGGTGATCAGACAGGATGCTTACGTACGTGTCACTTGTGAAAATCGTATCTAGACGTACCAGAGGTTCCACATCACTCCAACTGCACACGCCCCACGCCATTACAGAGCCTACACGAGCTTGAACAGTTCTCTGCTGACATGCAGGGTCCATGCATTCATGAGGTTGTCTCCATACCCTTACACGTCCACCCGCTCGATACAATTTGAAACGAGAATGTCCGACCAGCCAACATCTTTCAAGTCATCAACAGTCCAATGTCTGTGTTGACAGGCCCAAGCGAGGTGTAACGCTTTGTGTCGTGCAGTCATCAAGGGTACACGAGTGGGCCTTCGGCTCCGAATGCCCAATCGATGATGTTTCGTTGAATGTTTCTTGCGATGACACTTCTTGATGGCCCAGCATTGATACCTGCAGCAATCTACATAAGGGTTGCACTTCTGCCATGTTGAACGATTCTTGTCAGTCGTCGTTGGTCGCGTTCTTGCAGAATCTTTTTCCGGCCCCAGCGATGTCGGAGATTTGATGTTTCACAGGATTCCTTATTTGCACGCTACACTCGTAAAATTGTAGTACGGAAAAATCCCCACTTCATCGCTACCTTGGAGAAGCTATGTCCCTTGGCTTGTGTACCGACTATAACACCACGTTGAAACTAACTTAAGTCTTGGTAACCTGGAACTGTAGCAGCAGTAACCGGTCCAACAACGGCGCCACATACTTGTTGTCTTACATAGGCTTTGTTCGCCGCAGCGCCGTATTCTGCCTGGTTACATATCTCTGTTTTTGAATACGCATACCTAAACTAGTTTCTTTGACGCTTCAGTATTCTGTCAATGGGTATTTGTCATAGGTGTTCTCTACAAAGGCTGTTCCTGTCTCTAGAAACCAAATAAATACGCTACTGCAAAATACATTTCAAACCTTTCGCTTGTACGCATTTATGTTCCACCAAACATGACCTACATAGCTGTAGAGGTGTGTAACCTCACATAAATCAGTTTGGCGTGCTGTTCTGTGTTTCTTTTTGTGCTACGTTTAGAGCTATTGCCTGCCGGAGAAGACCTACTTTTCCCTCTCAACCAATTTGATCAGTATCCTGCCAAGCGCAGAATGCCTGTATTTTCGTGTCAGGCAATTTGACCAGTATCCTATCTTCATAACGTCACAAATTTTATGAGAAAGCAATAAAGCAGAATAAAATAACATATCCTAGCACAGTAGTTCACAATGTTTATTAATGATCACGTAATTCGACATAAAGGAAATGTTTGGTTGTGAGGGACTAGATGTTCATGTGTATATCAGAGTGTGGCATAAGGGGGGGGGGGGGAGACTAGACTTTACACTAATTAGTTACTTACCAACGGCCTTGCTGCAGTCGTAACACTAGTCCCCCTCAGATCACATAAGTTAAGCGCTGTCGGGCTGGGCTAGCAGTTGGATGGGTGACCGTCCGGTCTGCCGAGCGCTGTTGGCAATTGGGGTGCACTCAGCGCTTGTGAGACGAAGTGGGGAGCTACTTGATTGAGAAGTAGCGGCTCCGGTCTCGGAAACTGACATACGGCTGGGTGAGCGGTGTGCTGACCACATACCCCTCCATATCCGCATCCAGTGACGCCTGTGGGCTGAAGACGACACGGCCACCGGTCGGTACCGTTGGGCCTTCACGTCCTGTTTGGGGGAGTTTCGTTATTTTAGTTACTTAGCTCATTCTCGAGGTGTTCGTTACATATATAATAGGCTTCCTCTGTGGCGCTGCACAGGTATCTTAGTTTTGCAACACGCACTCAGATGCAAATAATGTAGCTGCTACGTTTTCAAGTTCCAGCTTTTACAGTACAAACATTAACATGCCTTAGGTTTTGTTAATTATGAAGTGTAAATACAGCGTTTTGCTACAACTTAAGCAATAACTCGGTGAGAAAACTACGTCCTGACATAGATCGCGTTTTATACAAATTTACTCTCCGCACATTCTATAAATTATTCTTTCACGCCACGGGTAATCATCAGTGGACGAATAGGTAATCTTCTCTGGTGTGTGACAACAGATACGTCGTTGCAGAGTTTCAGCTATGAGCAGTTGGAATCTGTTTATGAAGGTAGTCGCTGGCAGGCATATGAAGAGCTTGGTCACGTTAACGTGTACTGATAACACTGGTCAACACTCATTTTCTTGCCAAGGATATTTGAGTGGCTTTAGGATGGGTTAGTGGTGCTGAGGACGAATATAGCAACCATTTATGCAGTTTGGCTCTAGTTTTTGAGATAATGCATGATTTATTCAAAAAATTAGAAAAAATTGCTAATACTGAACTCGAGCGCTACAAACTACAATGAAAAAAGAAAATAATCTTTATAAATAGCTTCTATGAAAACTTGATAGGCATTTGTCCACGTATAAAACATAATTGAAAAGTTTCTCTATAAGTATATCATTTTCCGTCCATGACGAACCGCTTCCAGCATGCTTTCCTTTTATAGGTCTCTTCAGAACAGTCACGTTGCAGATTCCAGCAATAATCTGCCATCATATGCCTGTCCCATCTTCCTTTATATCTTTCCTCTATTCCTTTCATATCTTGATGAAACCGCTCTCCTTGTTCCTCACTGAAATCACCTAGATTACGAGGAAATCGATCCAAGTGGCTGTGAAGGAAGTGCAATTTTATGCTCATGTTAGCTCCTAAGTTTTGAAAGTTAGTGAGCATGTTTTTGACCAGTTCCTCGTAATTGGGAGCTTTATGATTGCCCAAAAAACATTTTACAACAGCGACAAAACTGTTCCAGGCCGATGCTTCAGTGACAGTCATGACACTTGTAAAATTGGTATCGTTGATGAGCCTGCGAATTTGAGGACCATCAAATATTCCTGCCTTAAGTTTTTCACTACTGAGTCCAGGGAACGTATTGCAGATGTATGTGAAGCAATTACCATTTCTGTCTAAAGCTTTGGTGAATTGCTTCATTAGTCCTAACTTAATATGTAATGGTGGAAGAACAATCTTGTCCCTACTAACCAGAGGTTCATTAATGATGTTTGCTTCACCAACAGCCACATGTTCCCTTGGAGTCCATGTTTTCTGCTGCCAATGTTCGTGCTTTGCCCTACTATCCCACATGCAGATAAAACATGGGTGCTTTGTGTATCCACTTTGTTGTCCAAGCAAGAAGTTCACCATTTTCAAATCAACACAAATCAACCACTGGTGCTGCATATACTGAATTTTCTGCAGAACCATCTTGATGTTAGCATATGCTTCACAAAGTTTTGTTGAGTGGGCAATTGGAATAGATGCGTAACGATTGCCATTGTGTAGGAGAACACATTTTAAACTTCTAGTGGAACTGTCTATGAAGAGACGCCAGTCCTCTGGTCTATATTCCGGCAGCCCCAATTCATGTAAAAGTCCAGGTATATTGCTGCAATACACTATAACCTCTTCTTGGTTGAAGTATGGAAGAAGGTTTTCTTCTCTCGTCCGGTAAGCTGTTATTTTAACACTTGGATGAAGACAGTTCTTTTCCTTAAGCCTGGATGCTAAGAGTTCTGATGCTTGCTTTGAAAGATTGAGTTCTCGTATCAAGTCACTGAGCTCCTTCTGGTCGAACTGCTGGGGTTGTGTCTCACGTCCTTCGTATTCCGAACCACTACTTGTACATTCCTCGCCGTGCACATCGTCATCTGATGATGTTAGCGTGGGTAATGTTGTGAAGGTTGGTACAGGAACATCGTTGCTGTGCACCACCGGTCTTCTTGCTGACTCCAAATCGGGATATTCCCACTTTCGTTTTGTGAACCTATTAAAACCTTTCACATTAACAATACAAAAATAGCAATCATCTGTATGGTTCTTCTGCTCTCGCCATACCATAGGCACTCCAAAGTTTAAGCTTTTCCTTTTTCGTTTTGTCCACTGCCGTAAGCACTTCACACAGCATTTACAAACTTTATGGGGTGCCCACGCCTTGTCTTGATCTCCAAGTTTAATTCCGAAATATGCCAGATACGCTTCCTTCACAAAAGGAGTGATATTCTTCCTGTTCTTTTGAAGAACATATTCACCACAAATGTAGCAGAACTCATCTGGATGGTTCACGCAAAGATGCCGTGAAGAACTCATGTTTTCCTAAAACAAAATTGCACAAATACTGCATATTATGCAGAACTTTCTTGTATTTGCATGTCAATCACATCTAACCCACATCATTAATTGTTTTGTGTGAAATGAATACTCACCTCTTATTTGCTACGTCACGATGAAAAGGTTCTATCTCCTTGAAACTGCACTGCACATGTGTGTGACTTTCGACCATCGCCATTTTTATTGTTTACACTGAACGCTACCTATCGGCTGTTGCGGGGATTACCTCGGCCAACAAATGAATGTCGAGTACCGCCGAATTCAAATCTGCACAACCCTCAATATCTTCAACACATGCACCGCACAACAGGACTGAACACATGCTGACAGTGTGATGTTTGCATGATGTAATCCTCAACCACACAGATGCACTCCCTGAGCACAATTGTTTAATAAACATAGTACAATATCACTAATTAAAAAACAGGTAGCAAATACATTACACCATATATGGACCCTGCAGTCGATATTATCCACATGAAACTCTCATTTCCACAAATAACCTATATCTCAAAAACCGGAACCAATTTGGAAAAAGTACAAATATACTCGGAATGAGTATCATAACAATATCCCATTTTCGTTCAAACTTCCCTGGCAACGAAAAAAAAATTTTATTTTGTAGAGCTGTGTAATTAACGGAGGCTCGTATGGAAACAGTGAGAGGTAAAAGCTGATCAAGGAAGGTAAAATGGAAAGAAATGTATATATATCCTGTACCCAAAATACACACATCAAAAAATTTCTGCGTCACTCCGGTACCCAGAACTCCTGAAGATAGACGTTGACTGTGGTTATTGTAACACAGACACAGCCCCTTTGACTGTTCAGAGATGTCACTAAACTCGACAGAAGATGTAAACAACCACCCATGAGGATCTCGTGTTAGACGGAGGGGGTCTGACAGCCGTTCAGTTCCAGTCATTGCTCCAGGAAGGAGGCACACGGCTCGTGTTGTCTGTAGTTCAACCGTGCCTAGACGGTCAATACCGCGGATGGATCGCGTCCGCGTTCTTACTTTATGCCAGGAAGGGCTCTGAAGTGTCCAGGCGTCTCGGAGTGAACCAAGGTGATGTTGTTCGGGCATGGAGGAGATACAGAGAGACAGGAACTGTCGATGACATACCTCGCTCAGGCCGCCAAAGAGCTACTACTGCAGTGGATGACCGCTACGTATGGATTATGCATCGGAGGAACCCTGACAGTAACGCCACCATGTTGAATAATGCTTTTCGTGCAGCCACAGAACGTCGTGTTACGACTCAAACTGTGTGTAACAGGTTGCATGATGCGCAACTTCACTCCCGACGTCCATGCGAGGTCCATCCTTGCAACCAAGACCACTCTGTGGGGTCTACGCCGAATCGCCGTTGAGGAGCCGGATAATCTGGACCAACAGTGCCTTGATGAGCTTGTGGGAACTTTGGAACGTCAAATACAGGCATGCACCAATGCAAGGGGGCGTGCTACTGGGTATTAGTGGTACAACAATCTGGACGACGACCTCTGAAGGTCTCGCTGTATGGTGGTGTGACATGCAATGTGTACATCTCATGAGTAGTAAAAAGGGCGGAAATTACGTTTATGTTGATCTCTATTCCTATTTTCTGTACAGCTTCGCTAACTCTCGGGACCGAGGTGATGGAAAACATCTTTGGTGCGTGTATTAAGTCTGAGTATGAAAATACGGACAGTATTCATGACCCAATAGAGATCAATGATTTCAACCGTTTCTGCCGGCATTATTCTTCAGTGAATTCAGATATTTCCTGGTAGCCCTCTACCTACACTTTAGAATGTGAAAGAATTTTCGTTAAACACTTTTATTTTTAAAGAAAGATAAATCATGTTTTGTGTATTTTTTAATAATTACACGAGTCATAAACACATTTGATACTGCTTATTTCTAACAGTCATTTATTTTGTAATGTCATGAAACAATCAACAGTTCATCGCATGTGACTCCTGTAGCTCCTCCTCACAAAAGAAAGCTGGTTTTCCACCGTGAGTCCGCAGCTCGTGGTCGTGCGGTAGCGTTCTCGCTTCCCACGCCCGGATTTCAGGATTCGATTCCCGACGGGGTCAGGGATTTTCTCTGCCTCGTGATGACTGTGTGTTGTGTGCTGTCCTTAGGTTAGTTAGGTTTAAGTAGTTCTAAGTTCTAGGGGACTGATGACCATAGATGTTAAGTCCCATAGTGCTCAGAGCCATTTGAACCATTTTTTTTCCACCGTGAGGGTGTACACATTGTTACAAAACACGCCCCCTCCGCACCAACCCCCTCCCTTGTGACACTTGGTTCAGGGACAACCGATTTAAAATGTCCGCACTGCTCTTACTGTTTGCAAATCACTTAAATGTTGTAATCATTACTTCTGCACTGGCAGAAATTAGAAAACTTCAGGTTTTCTATCTGACCACTGGCATGTATAGTAATAATAGTAATAGCATGTAGGCTATTTGAAATTTTAGTAGCCATTACATTGTTAAATTGTGTTCTAGTACAAAATAGTTCATTTATCTGTTGCGAACTAAATAATGAAGTAATTTATGGTCAATTTTGGGAAATAACTACACCTCAGACATGGAATTTACATGAAATATTTGAGCATATACACTACTGGCCATTACAATTGCTACACCAAAAAGAACCATGGACCTTGCCGTTGGTGGGGAGGCTTGCGTGCCTCAGTGATACAGATAGCCGTACCGTAGGTGCAACCACAACGGAGGGGTATCTATTGAGAGGCCAGACAAACGTGTGGTTCCTGAAGAGGGGCAGCAGCCTTTTCAGTAGTTGCAAGGCCAACATTCTGGATGATTGACTGATCTGGCCTTGTAACAATAACCAAAACGGCCTTGCTGTGCTGGTACTGCGAACGGCTGAAAGCAAGAGGAAACTACAGCCGTAATTTTTCCCGAGGGCATGCAGCTTTACTGTATGATTACATGATGATGGCGTCCTCTTGGGTAAAATATTCCGGAGGTAAAATAGTCCCCCATTCGGATCTCCGGGCGGAGACTACTCAGTAGGATGTCGTTATCAGGAGAAAGAAAACTGGCGTTCTACGGATCGGAGAGGGGAATGTCAGATCCCTTAATCGGGCAGGTAGGTTAGAAAATTTAAAAAGGGAAATGGATAGGTTGAAGTTAGATATAGTGGGAATTAGTGAAGTTCGGTGGCAGGAGGAACAAGACTTCTGGTCAGGTGACTACAGGGTTATAAACACAAAATCAAATAGGGGTAATGCAGGAGTAGGTTTAATAATGAATAGGAAAATAGGAATGCGGGTAAGCTACTACAAACAGCATAGTGAACGCACTATTGTGGCCAAGATAGATACGAAGCCCACGCCTACTACAGTAGTACAAGTTTATATGCCAACTAGCTCTGCAGATGACGAAGAAATTGAAGAAATGTATGATGAAATAAAAGAAATTATTCAGATTGTGAAGGGAGACGAAAATTTAATAGTCATGGGTGACTGGAATTCGAGTGTAGGAAAAGGGAGAGAAGGAAACATAGTAGGTGAATATGGATTGGGGGACAGAAATGAAAGAGGAAGCCGCCTGGTCGAATTTTGCACAGAGCACAACATAATCATAACTAACACTTGGTTTAAGAATCATGAAAGAAGGTTGTATACATGGAAGAACCCTGGAGATACTAAAAGGTATCAGATAGATTATATAATGGTAAGACAGAGATTTAGGAACCAGGTTTTAAATTGTAAGACATTTCCAGGGGCAGATGTGGACTCTGACCACAATCTATTGGTTATGACCTGTAGATTAAAACTGAAGAAACTGCTAAAAGGTGGGAATTTAAGGAGATGGGACCTGGATAAACTAAAAGAACCAGAGGTTGTACAGAGATTCAGGGAGAGCATAAGGGAGCAATTGACAGGGAAATAAATACAGTAGAAGAAGAATGGGTAGCTTTGAGGGATGAAGTAGTGAAGGCAGCAGAGGATCAAGTAGGGAAAAAGACGAGGGCTAGTAGAAATCCTCGGGTAACAGAAGAAATATTGAATTTAATTGATGAAAGGAGAAAATATAAAAATGCAGTAAGTGAAACAGGCAAAAAGAAATACAAACGTCTCAAAAATGAGATCGACAGGAAGTGCAAAATGGCTAAGCAGGGATGGCTAGAGGACAAATGTAAGGATGTAGAGGCCTATCTCACTAGGGTAAGATAGATACCGCCTACAGGAAAATTAAAGAGACCTTTGGAGATAAGAGAACGACTTGTATGAATATCAAGAGCTCAAATGGAAACCCAGTTCTAAGCAAAGAAGGGAAAGCAGAAAGGTGGAAGGAGTATATAGAGGGCCTATACAAGGGCGATGTACTTGAGGACAATATTATGGAAATGGAAGAGGATGTAGATGAAGATGAAATGGGGGATATGATACTGCGTGAAGAGTTTGACAGAGCACTGAAAGACCTGAGTCGAAAGAAGGCCCCCGGAGTAGACAATATTCCATTGGAACTACTGACGGCCGTGGGAGAGCCAGTCCTGACAAAACTCTACCATCTGGTGAGCAAGATGTATGAAACAGGCGAAATACCCTCAGACTTCAAGAAGAATATAATAATTCCAATCCCAAAGAAAGCAGGTGTTGACAGATGTGAAAATTACCGAACTATCAGCTTAATAAGTCAGAGCTGCAAAATACTAACACGAATTCTTTACAGACGAATGGAAAAACTAGTAGAAGCCAACCTTGGGGAAGATCAGTTTGGATTCCGTAGAAACACTGGAACACGTGATGCAATACTGACCTTACGACTTATCTTAGAAGAACGATTAAGGAAAGGCAAACCTACGTTTCTAGCATTTGTAGACTTAGAGAAAGCTTTTGACAATGTTGACTGGAATACTCTCTTTCAAATTCTAAAGGTGGCAGGGGTAAAATACAAGGAGCGAAAGGCTATTTACAATTTGTACAGAAACCAGATGGCAGTTACAAGAGTCGAGGGACATGAAAGGGAAGCAGTGGTTGGGAAGGGAGTAAGACAGGGTTGTAGCCTCTCCCCGATGTTGTTCAATCTGTATATTGAGCAAGCAGTAAAGGAAACAAAAGAAAAATTCGGAGTAGGTATTAAAATTCATGGAGAAGAAATAAAAACTTTGAGGTTCGCCGATGACATTGTAATTCTGTCAGAGACAGCAAAGGACTTGGAAGAGCAGTTGAATGGAATTAACAGTGTCTTGAAAGGAGGATTTAAGATGTACATCAACAAAAGCAAAACAAGGATAATGGAATGTAGTCTAATTAAGTCAGGTGATGCTGAGGGAATTTGATTAGGAAATGAGGCACTTAAAGTAGTAAAGGAGTTTTGCTATTTGGGGAGCAAAATAACTGATGATGGTCGAAGTAGAGAGGATATAAAATGTAGGCTGGCAATGGCAAGGAAAGCGTTTCTGAAGAAGAGAAATTTGTTAACATCCAGTATTGATTTAAGTGTCAGGAAGTCATTTCAGAAAGTATTCGTATGGAGTGTAGCCATGTATGGAAGTGAAACATGGACGATAAATAGTTTGGACAAGAAGAGAATAGAAGCTTTCGAAATGTGGTGCTACAGAAGAATGCTGAAGATTAGATGGGTAGATCACATAACTAATGAGGAAGTATTGAATAGGATTGGGGAGAAGAGAAGTTTGTGGCACAACTTGACCAGAAGAAGGGATCGGTTGGTAGGACATGTTCTGAGGCATCAAGGGATCACCAATTTAGTATTGGAGGGCAGCGTGGAGGGTAAAAATCGTAGAGGGAGACCAAGAGATGAATACACTAAGCAGATTCAGAAGGATGTAGGCTGCAGTAGGTACTGGGAGATGAAAAAGCTTGCACAGGATAGAGTAGCATGGAGAGCTGCATCAAACCAGTCTCAGGACTGAAGACCACAACAACAACAACAACTGGTTATTAATTGGACCAATATATTACACCAGAACTGACATATGATTACATTTTCACGCAATTTGGGTGCATAGATCCAAGAGAAATCAGTGCCCAGAACAACCACCTCTGGCAGTAATAACGGCCTTGATATGCCTGGGCATTGAGTCAAACAGAGCTTGGATGACGTGTACAGGTACAGCTGCCCATGCTGCTTCAACACGATACCACAGTTCAAGAGTAGTGACTGGCGTATTGTGACGAGCCAGTTGCTCGGCCACCATTGACCAGACGTTTCAAATTGGTGAGAGAATGTGCTGGCCAGGTCGGCAGTCGAACAGTTTCCGTATCCAAAAAGGCCCGTACAGGACCTGCAATATGCGGTCGTGCATTATCCTGCTGAAATGTGGGGTTTCGCCGGGATCGAATGAAGGGTAGAGCCACGGGTTGTAACACATCTGAAATGTGTGTCCACTGTTCAAAGTGCCGTCAATGCCAACAAGAGGTGACCGAGACGTGTAACCAATGGCACCCCATACCATCACGCCGGGTGATACGCCAGTCTGGCGATGACGAATATACGCTTCCAATGTGCGTTCACAGCGATTTCACCAAACACGGATGCGACCATCGTGATGCTGTACACAGGACCTGGATTCATCCGAAAAAATTACGTTTTTCCATTCGTGCACCCAGGTTCGTCGTCGAGTACACTATCTCAGGCGCTCCTGTCTGTGATGCAGCGTCAAAGGTAACCGCAGCCACGGTCTCCGAGCTGATACTCCATGCTGCCTGAAACGTCGTCGAACTGTTCGTGCAGATGGTTGTTGTCTTGCAAACGTTCCCGCCGTTACAGCCGATGCGGATAAGATGCCTGTCATCTCGACTGCAAGTGATACGTGGCCGTTGGGATCCAGCACGGCGTTCCGTATTACCCTCCTGAACCCACCGATTCCATATTCTGCTAACGGTCACTGGATCTCGATGAACGCGAGCAGCAATGTCGCGATAGGATAAATCGCAATCGCGGTAGGCTACAATCCGACCTTTATCAAAGTCGGAAACGTGATGGTCCGCATATCTCCTCCTTACACGAATCATTACAACAACGTTTCACCAGGCAACGCGGGTCAATTGCTGTTTGTGTATGAGAAATCGGTTGGAAACTTCCCTCATGTCAGCGCGTTGTAGGTGTCGCCACCGGCGCCAACCTTGTGTGAATGCTCTGAAAAGCTAATCGTTTGCATATCACAGCGTCTTCTTCCTGTCGGTTAAATTTCGTGTCTGTAGCACGTCATATTCGTGGTGTAGCATTTTTAATGGTCAATAGTGTATGATTTTGTGTCTAAATTTTAGTGTCGTAGCCTCGTGGGTGAACAGTGTGAGTAAGAAGTTCTTCCCACATTCGGTTGCACAATCTTTAACTTCCACCACACCATGTCACGTGATAATGCTAGTGCTGTATTACAGTATTACGAAATAGTGATTATAGTAATGAACTTTAAAAAGTAATTTCCTGCTTTTTGCCGAAACATAAAAGAATCATTTTGTTTTGATCCCTGAGAAAATTCCTTTTGCATCTGAGTTTTTGAACCACTGTTGTGTGTGAAGGCTTTAGCCTAATCTTCAAAAATGGCCCTAAGCAGTATGGGACTTAGCATCTGAGGTCATCAATCCCCTAGAACTTAGAACTACTTAAACCTAACTAACCTAAGGACATCACATACATCCATGCCCGAGGCAGAATTCGAACCTGCGACCGTAGCGGTCGCGTAGTTCCGGACTGTTGCGCCTAGAACCGCACGGCCGCCACAGCCGGCTAGCGTAATCTACCTTGAAACATTTGATAATCATTCTTTTTAGGTTGACTGTGCTTCCAACTTCCTATTAATTCACCAGGACCAAATGAATGAATCAATTGGTAGTAAAAAGTCCAAGCAGTAATCAAAGCCAGATACAAACTTCAACATTAATATAAGCATACCTTACAATGTGACATGTAATGAGGAAATGTGACAACAGGCTACAGAAGACAGCAGTACAATAAAGAGGATGGAATGTCTTCTTATAATTATTTGTTTATTTTCCCATAGGAAACTGAGGCATAATTCGTCTGTTATGACTATGACCTCACGTAGGTTGATACCATCAAAGATATGTTATTTACGCGTGTTATGCTCGGCAATTTCGACTTTTATGATTCAATACGTAAACCCTCAAACTGCTCACTTTCAGTTTCACCCACGATGCTTTCCATGAGCTAGTTGGATCAGTGGTCTTCACTCCATTTTATTTGTTGGATGTAGCTAGCTGTTTGTTTCAAACTTCATTTCGGAGATGTTGCAGCAGAACGGACCCTCATAGTCCTCATAAATACACATCTTCATCATTTATGTGTTCTTTCGCGTGTGTGCCACTTATTGATGAAAATGTATATTTTCAACAACCCTATTGGTTCTTTATGCTGTGCCATTTGCAAAATGAAGTTCAAAACAAACAGATGGCTACATTTAGTAAACAAACCTTTCCCACCTGAAGATGAAGATGTAATCCATCAAAATGCGTCATGTGAGAAAATAAAAATGACTGGTGGAGATAGTTGTTTTAATTTATTTTTAGTATTATAAACAACAGCAGTTTCCAAGTCACAGTGCAACATAGACAACATATGATCTTGTCATGTTTGTAATCCAGTTTCGTGAATCATATTTCGCCTCATTAAGGCTTGCTTCCTTCATCTGAAAGCTATGTTACCATGTAGTATCAAGTAATTTTAATTTAAAAAGTGATCAAAGGTCTAAAAAAGTTATTTGCTATGATATTTTAAGTTGACCGTTGTGTATGGAAACTGCCAGTGTATGCCACTCAGGTCCGCAAAGTGACGATGAATGTGATACTTAATGGGCTAGAATGTGATGAAAACACAAATAAAGTTTATTATATTATTGCAGTCAATGAAAGTAAAATGATTGTACAACATTTTTAACAAGCAGATGCGGAATTATCAATATACGCCTTAATTCCTTATGAAACACGGTCTGTATCTTGAAGTAAGTTCCTTTACATACAAGTTAATAAATTTAAGTTTTCTTTTCTTTCCAGAACGCCTTGCAGCTGGTGCCCAAGGGCCTCTAGGTGAGTAGTTTCGGTTGAATACATATAACAAGACTATCATTCATTATTTTAAAAATGAGTTCGGTATTTAATGACATTATTTAGAGTTGCAATAAACAGAAGGTACCATACATGACGGAAAGTAGTCTTAGATTTAATAGATGGATTACAAATCACATATGACTTACTTTTGCTTGTTCTATGAGGTGTAAAGCAAAATGTAAGGCTCATAATCCTTCTCTGCCAATTACAGTGTCATAATGCCTCAATTTTACAGTCTTTAATACTGTTTTTTGTAGGATCTGTTTGGTATGATTCAGTAGGCTACTGATATTTATTATTCACAATAGGAGCATGAGGAACAAAATAACTGAAAAATTATTTATTTTTTAGTTGTGATTTCTCTTTCCTTTGTGCTTAAATAGTTTTTGTCCCACCTCCTTGTTCTCACCGAGCGAGGTGGCGCAGTGGTTAGCACACTGGACTCGTTCGGGAGGACGACGGTTCAATCCCACGTCCGGCCATCCTGATTTAGGTTTTCCGTGATTTCCCTAAATCACTCCAGGCAAATGCCGGGATGGTTCCTCTGAAAGGGTACGGCCGACTTCCTTCCCCTTCCTTCCCTAATCCGATGAGACCGATGACCACGCTGTCTGATCTCCTTCCCCAAGCAACCAACCAACCAACCTTGTTCTCATACTATACCACAGAAATTATATTTTAATATTCCTTCAAGAATATTCCTTCAAGCCCCCTAATGAACCATGGACCTAGCCATTGGTGGGGAGGCTGCGTGCCTCAGAGATACAGATAGCCATACCGTAGGTGCAACGACAATGGAGGGGTATCTGTTGAGAGGCCAGACAAACGTGTGGTCCCTGAAGAGCGGCAGCAGCCTCTTCAATAGTTTCAGGGGCAACGATCTGGATGATTGACTGATCTGGCCTTGTAACACTAACCAAAAAGGTCATGCTGTGCTGGTATTGCGAACAGCTGAAAGCAAGGGGAAACTACAGCCGTAATTTTTCCCAATAGCATGCAGCTTGACTGTATGGTTAAATGATGATGGCGTCCTCTTGGGTAAAATATTCCGGAGATAGAATAGTCCTTCATTAGGATCTCTGGGCGGGGAATGCTCAGGAGGACGTCGTTATCAAAGGAATGAAAACTAACGTTCTACAGATCGGAGTGTGGAATGTCAGTTCCCTTAATCGGGCAGGTAGGTTAGAAAATTTAAAAAGGGAAATGGATAGATCAAAGTTTGATATAGTGGGACTTAGTGAAGTTCGGTGGCAAGAGGAACAAGATTTCTGGTCAGAAGAATACACGGTTGTAAATACAAAATGAATTAGGGGTAACACAAGAGTAGGTTTAATAATGAATAAAAAAATAGGGTTGCGGGTAAGCTACTACAAACAGCATAGTGAACGCATTATAGTGGCCAAGATAGACACAAAGCCCATGCCTACTACAGTAGTACAAGTTTATATGCCAACTAGCTCTGCAGATGATGAAGAAATTGATGAAATGTATGACGAGATAAAGGAAATTATTGAGATAGTAAAGGGAGACGAAAATTTAATAGTCATGGATGACTGGAATTCGACAGTTGGAGAAGGACCAGAGGGAAACGTAGTAGGTGAATATGAAATGGGGGTACGGAATGAAAGAGGAAGCAACCTCGTTAAATTTTGCACAGGACGTAGCTTAATCATAGCTAACACTTGGTTCAAGGATCATGAAAGAAGGTTGTATACCTGGAAGAGGCCTGGAGATACTGGAAGGTTTCAGATACATTATATAATGCTAAGAGAGACTTTTAGGAAACAGGTTCTAAACTGTAAGACATTTTCAGGGGCGGATGTGCACTTTGACCAAAATCTATTGATGATGAACTGTAGATTAAAACTGAATAAACTGCAAGAAGGTGGAAATTTAAGGAGATGGGACCTGAATGAACTGACAGAACCATAGGGTGTAGAGTGTTACAGAGAGATCATTAGGGATCCATTGACAAGAATGGCGGAAAGAAATACAGCAGAATAAGATGAAATAGTGAAGGCAGCAGAGGATCAGGTAGGTAAAAAGACGAGGGCTAGTAGAAATCCATAGGTAACAGATGATATATTGAATGTAATTGATGAAATGAGAAAATATAAAAATGCAGTAAATGGTGCAGGAAAAAAGGAAAACAAAGGTGTCAAAAATGAGATCGACAGGAAGTGCAAAATGGCTAAGCGAGGATGGCTAGAGGACAAATGTAAGGACGTAGAGGAAATTTCACTAGTGGTAAGATGGATACTACCTACAGGTAAATTAAAGAGACCTTTGGAGAAAAGAGAAACACTTATATGAATATCAAAAGCTCAGATGGAAACCCAGTTCTAAGCAAAGAGGGGAAAGCATAAAGGTAGAAGGAGTATACAGAGGATCTATACAAGGCGATGTACTTGAGGACAATATTATGGAAGTGGAAGAGAATGTAGATGAAGATGAAATGGGAGATGTGATATTGCGTGAAGAATTCGACAGAGCACTGAAAGACCTGTCGAAACAAGGCCCCGCGAGTAGAACTACTGATAGCCCTGAGAGAGCCAGCCCTGACGAAACTCTACCATCTGGTGAGCAACATGTATGATACAGGTAAAATACCCTCGGACTTCAAGAAGAATATAATAATGCCAATCCCAAAAAAAGCAGGTGTTGACAGATGTGAAAATTACCGAACTATCAGTGTAATAAGTCACAGCTGCAAAATACCAACACGAATTCTTTAAAGACGATTGGAAAAACTGGTAGAAGCCGACATCAAGGATGATCAGTTGGAACACGTGAGGCAATACTAATCCTAAGAGTTATCTTACAAGATAGATTAAGGAACGGCAGACCTACGTTTCTAGCATTTGTAGACTTAGAGAAAGCTTTTGACAATGTTGACTGGAATACTCTCTTTCATATTCTGAACGTGGCAGGGGTAAAATACAGGAAACGAAAGGCTATTTACAATTTCTACTGAAACCAAATGGCAGTTATAAGACTGGAGGGGCATGAAAGGGAAGCAGGGGTTGGGAAGGGAGTGAGAAAGGGTTGTTGCCTATCCCCAATGTTATTCAATCTGTATAGTGAACAAGCAGTAAAGGGAACAAAAGAAAAATTTGGGGTAGGAATTAAAATCCATGGAGAAGAAACAAAATCTTTGAGGTTTGGCGACGACATTGTAGTTCTGTCAGGGACAGCAAAGGACGTGGAAGAGCAGTTGAACGGAATGGACAGTGTCTTGAAAGGTTGATATAAGATGAACATCAACAAAAGCAAAACAACGATAATGGAATGTAGTCGAATAAAATCGGGTGATGCTAAGGGAATCAGATTAGGAAATGAGACACTTAAAGCTGTAAATGAGGTTTGCTATTAGGGGAGCAAAATAACTGATGATGTTCGAAGTAAAGAGGATGTAAAATGTAGACTGGCAATGGCAAGGAAAGCCTTTCTGAAGAAGAGAAATTTGTCAATATCGAGTATAGATTTAAGTGTCAGGAAGTCGTTTCTGAAAGTATTTGTATGGAGTGTACGGGAGTGAAACATGGGCGATAAATAATTTAGACAAGAAGAGAATAGAAGGTTTCGAAATGTGGTGCTGCGGAAGAATGCTGCAGATCAGATGAGTAGATCACATAACTAATGAGGAGGTATTGAATAGAATTGGGGAGAACAGGAGTTTGTGGCGCAACTTGACAAAAAGAAAGGACCTATAGTAGGACATGTTCTGAGGCATTAAGGGATCACAAATTTAGCATTGGAGGGCAGCGTGGAGGGTAAAAATCGTAGAGGGAGACCAAGAGATGAATAGACTAAACAGATTCAGAAGGATGTAGGTTGCAGTGGGTACTGGGACATGAAGAAGCTTGGACAGGATAGGGTAGCATGGAGAGCGGTATCAAACCAGTCTCTGGTCTGAAGACAACAACAACAATATTCCTTCAGATTCCGATATGAAATTAATGTTGCAACTGCTTGGTAACATCAGTCGTCAAGTCCTGTAATCATATGGACGTACTCCGACTGTATTTTTATTACATAGTCGTGCATTTTCATTACGTTGCTACTCTATGGGAAGAATTCAACAATGTCAGATAGTCATGAAATGCATCACATTAGATGAATATGTTAAACAAAATTAGTAAAATTTCGACTTTCCCGATTGATCAATTAATATCGGGTCTGTCAGGATATCAGCATTGTGTAAATATATCTTCCTGGCAATAGCTCGACTCTTTGAGGCAATTGCTTCTACGCACTACTGGTACGTGGCAATGGCCGTTATCTATACGTTTGCGCACTCCTTATGGATGCCAAGACGAAGTCGTACATCCATGAGAGAGTAGCTTCCAGATGAATGAAGATAGGGTATTCAGAGCCCCCTACCTGAAATCAACGTGCATGGTCGCTGGTGCTGCGATTTGCTTTGGCCCTCTACATTGATTCTTCATCACACTGTCACTGTAATCTCTTCTGCAGCCCATGTGTTAGCTACCAATTTGGTTCAGCTCCCGGCCATAGTGATACATGACAGCATCACTGGCTACGCATCCCTTGTGTGGAAAGCCACTCCTCAGTTCCCAGTGAGGAGCTGTGGACACACAACACTCATCCCACTGGGAGTCACTTTCTCGTCCATGTTGGACTTCCAGGCATGACTGATAAAGGAGCGTTATAGTGTTGACATTATCAATTACTGGTTATTAGCGGTCACATGAAGATATCGAGTAGCTGTCCCAATAAAATGTTGCTCAACTTACTCCGCGTCATCATTACTGACAGATAGAGTTTTTCTGTATCATAAATGTCATAGTTACTATCTGGGACCTCATACGGCATATCTTACCCACTCTCTTCTTCTGACTGGTTTGATGCGGCTCGCCACTAATTCGTCTCCTGTGCTAACCTCTTCATCTCAGAGTAACACTTGCAACTTACATCTTCAATTATTTTCTGGATGTACTGCAATCTCTGTCTTCCTGTAGTTTTTGCCCTCTACAGCTCCCTCTAGTACCATGGAAGTCATTTCCTCATGTCAACACATGTCCTATCATACTGTCCCTTCTCCTTATGAAAGATTTCGACATATTCCTTTCCTCTCTGATTCTGCACAGAACCTCCTCATTCCTTACCTTATCAGTCCACCTAATTTTCAACATTCCTCTGTAGCACCACATCTCAAATGCTTTGATTCTCTTCTTTTCCGGTTTTCCCACATGGAAATGAAATGAGCTTTTGGCGAAATTGGCCGGGAGGCCCCTTTACAGGGCAGGTACGGCCACGTTGGTGCAGGTCTTACTACATTTGACGCCGCATTTGGCGACCTGCTCGCCGGATGGGGATGAAATGATGATACAGACAACACAACACTCAGTCCCTGAGCAGAGAAAATCCCCGACCCAGCTGGAAATCAAACCCGGGCCCATAGGACGGCAATCCGTCACGCTGACCCCACAGTCCAAGTTTCACTACCATTCAATGCTGAACTCAAGACGTACATTCTCAGAAATTTCTTCCACAAATTAAGGCCGATATTTGATATTAGTAGATATCTCTTGGCCAGGAATGCCCTTTGTGCCACTGCTTGTCCGCTATTTATGTCCTCCTTGCTCTGTCCGTCATTGGCTCTTTTTCTGCCTAGGTAGCAGAATACCTTAACTTCATCTACGTCGTGGCCATCAATCCTAATGTTAAGTTTCTAGCTTTGCCCATTTATACTATATCTCATTACCTTCATCTTTCTTCGATTTTCTCTCAATCTATACTCTGTACTCATTAGATTGTTCATTCCGTTCAGCAGATCATGAAATTCTTCTTCACTTACACTCAGCATAGCAATGTCATCAACGAATCGTATCATTGTTATTCTTTAACGTTGAATTTTAATTCAATTCCTTAACCTTTCTTTTATTTCCATCATTGCTTCCTCGCTGTACAGATTGAACAGTAGAGGCAAAAGACTACATCCTTCTCTTACACTCTTTTTAATACGAACAATTTTTTTTGGTCATCCACTCTTATTATTCCATCTTGGCTGTTGTACATATTGTATATGATCTTTCTCTCCCTATTGTTTCGAACATCTTGCACCATTTTACATTGTCGAACGCTTTTTACAGGTCGACAAATCCTATGAACGCGTCTTGATTTTTCTTTAGTCTTGCTTCCATTATTAACCGTAACGTTAGAACTGCCTCTCTCGTGCCTGTACCTTTCCTAAAGCCAAACTGCTCGTCACCTAGCGCATCCTCAGTTTTCTTTTCCATTCTTTTGTATATTATTCCTGTAAGCAACTTGTATGCATGAGCTGTTAAGCTAATTGTGCAGAAACTCTCGCACATGTCAGCTCTTGCCGTCTTTGGAATTGTGTGGATGATGCTTTTCCGAAAGTCAGATGGTATGTCGCCAGATCATACATTCTACACACCAACGTGAATAGTAATTTTCTTGCCACTTCCTCCAAAGATTTTAGGAATTCTGATGCAATGTTGTGTATCCCTTCTGCCGTATTTGATCTCCAAAGTTCTGTTATATTCTCATTCTAATACTCGATCCCCTATCTCTTCTATATCGATTCCTGGTTCTTTTTCTATCACATCAGATAAATTTTCTCCCTCACAGAATCTTTCAGTGTATTCTTTCCACCAATACGCTCTCTCCTCTGCTTTTAACAGTGGAATTCCCACTGTACTCTTAATGTTATCACACTTGCTTTTAATGTCACCTAAGCTTGTTTTGACTTTCCTGTATGCTAAGTCTGTTTTTGCGACAATCATTTCTTTTTCGATGTCTTCACATTTTTCCTTCTTTCATCCATCAATTGTAGTATTTATTCTGTTACTCGCGGTTTCTTTGCAGTTACCTTCTTTGTACCTATGTTTCCTTTCCCAACTTCTGTGATGGCCGCTTTTAGAGATGTCCATTCCTCTTCAACTGCACTGTCTATTCATCAATTTCTTATTGCTGAATCTATAGCATTAGAAAGCTTCAACCATATCTCGTCATTCCATAGTACTTCCGTATTCCACGTTTTTGCGTATTGATTCTTCCTGACTAATGTCTTAAACTTCAGCCTACTCTTCATCATTACTATAATTGTGATCTCCTGGATACGTCTTACAATCCAGTATCTGATTTCTGAATCTCTATCTGGCCATGATGTAATCTAACTGATATCTTCCTGTATCACCCAACCTTTTCCAAGTATACCTCCTCCTCTTGTGACTCTTCAACAGAGTATTCGCTGTTACTAGCTGAAACGTGTTGCAGAACTCAAGTTGTCTTACTCCTCTCTCATTCCTTGTCCCGAGCCCATATTCTCCTGTTAACCTTTTCTTCTACTCCTTCCAGTCCTACTGCATTCCAGTCTCCCATGACTATTAGCTTTTCATATCCCTTTACAAACTGTATTGCCCTTTAGCCGAGCGGTCAGGGGCGCTGCAGTCATGGACTGTGCGGCTCGTAACGGCGGAGGTTTGAGTCCTCCCTCGGGTATGGATGCGTGTGTTTGTCCTTAAGATAATTTAGGTTAAGTACTGTGTAAGCTTAGGGACTCATGACCTTAGCAGTTAAGTCCCTTAAGATTTCACACACATTTGAACATTTTTTGACCTTTCAATATCCTCATACACTTTTTCTGTCTCTTCATCTTCAGCGTGCGACGTCTGCACGTATACCTGATCTATCGTTGGTGTTGGTTTGCTGTCGATTTTGATAAGAGCAACCCTATCACTGAACTGTTTACCAGAAATCCCTGTCTTGTTTCCATTTCACTCCACTGACCGCTACTATATCTAGATTCAGCCTTTACATTTCCCTTTTCAGATTTTATAGTTTCCCTACCACGTTCAAGCTCCTAACATTCCACGTCCCATCTCGCAGAACGTTATCCTTCCGTTGATTATTCAGTCTTTTCCTCATGGTAACCTCCGCCTTGGCAGTCCTGTCTCGGAGATACGATTGGGGGACTATTCCGGAATGTTTCGCCAAAGGAGAGATCATTATTACACTTCTTCAATTACAGGCCACCTGTCTTGTTGATACACGTTACGTTCCATTGCCTTCTACATCCTCATGCCGTTGATCATTGCTGATTCTTCCGCCTTTAGGGGCAGTTTCCGACCCCTAGGAGAAGAGAGTGCCCTGAACCTCTGTCCGCTCCTCCGCCCTCTTTGATAGGAGCCTTGGCAGAATGAGGGGTGACTTCCTATGCCAGAAGTCCTCGGCCGCCAATGCTGACTATTAAGCAAAATTTAAGCAGCCGCGGGATTCGAACCTGGGACCGAAAACATTTCAATTTTGAATCAAAGTCGCTTTCGATAGACCACAGGCACTATGTCTCCCTTACAGTGCACACTTACGAGTTCCATGTAGCTACTGTGTTTCCTTGGTAAGGGCTAGAAGCCAAAGGCAAACTCATTTGGTTGCTACATGACTAATGCTGATACATCATTGTTTCATCTTGAACAGATACTGAATACCTTATGGGATGACAACTTCTTTCCATATAGAACAGGTTTTAATTACACAAATCTAAAGGCTGTAAATTCAACTAAATACTTAGAGATTACAATTATGAACTGGAACGATCACATTCCTAATGTTATGAGTAAAGCAAATCAAAGAGAGCGATTTATTGGTGGAACGGTTAGAAAATACGAGCTTTCGACTAAAGCGACCGCGTACGGCACTCTTGCCCACCCTCTTGTGGAGTATTGTTGTGTGATGTAGGTTCCACATCAGATGGGAATGACGGAGGACATCGAAAAAGTTCGAAGGAGAGCGTCTCGTTTTTCACTATCGCGAAATAGGGGAGAGAGTTCAATGGACATGATGCGTGAGTTAGGGAGGCAGTCATTAACACAAAGGCGGTTGTCATTGCGGCAGAATCTTTCAAAAAAATGGTTCAAATGGCTATGGGACTTGACTGCTCAGGTCCTCAGTCCCTAGAACTTAGAACTATTTAAACCTAACTAACCTAACGTCATCACACACATCCATGCCCGAGGCAGGATTCGAACCTGCGAGTGTAGCGGTGGCGCGGTTCCAGACTGTAGCGCCTAGAACCACTCGACCACTTCGGCCGGCTTTGAAATTTCAACCACCAACATTCTCCCCCGAATGCGAAAATATTATGTCGGCTCCCACTTACATTGCGAGGAACGATCACCCTGATAAAATAACACAAATGAGAGCTCCCACAGACAGGTTTAAGAGCTCGCTTTCGGGCGCGCTGTTAGAGAGTAGAACCGTAGAAAAATAGGTTGAAGGAGGTTCGACTACCCTCTGCCACACACTTCATTGTGAATTGCAGAGTATTCATGTAGACGTAGATGAACCTGGAACCGCAATAAAACCTTGGATAATGTTTGTGGTTTGCTGTACTGTCTTGTACACTTTGTCATTGATCTCTGAGAACTTATTGGTGTGAAGGTATTGTTTGTACGGCAACAGCCTTGCGGCAGTGGATACGCCGGTTCCTGTCATCTCACCGAAGTTAAACGCTGTCGGGCTTGGCCGGCACTCGGATGGGTGACCATCCCGGCCGCCATGCGCTGTTGCCATTTTTCGGGGTACACCCAACCTCGTGATGCTAATTGAGGAGCTAATCGACCGAATAGTAGCGGCTCCAGTCAAAGAAAACCATCGTAACGACCGGGAGAGCGGTGTGCTGACCACACGCCCCTCCCATCCGCATCCTCAGCTGTGGATGACACGGCGGTCGGATGGTCCCGAGGGGCCACTTGTGGCCTGGTGTCGGAGTGCTTTTTTTATTGTTTGTACGATCCTTGAAATAAATATTTCATATTTTTCTTGTCTCCTGATGGTACAACGTTTATCTAAAATGCCGTTAATTTCATACAGTTGCTGATAATGGAAACTATACAAGCACAAGTACATGCAGTGAGACAAGAGCAGCGATCAGAGAAAAAAAAATGAGGTGGTAATTTGTAAAGAGTTGCAGGAGTGTAGGTACCAAGAACGGAGACAGGAAGACTGACACAGGAAAATGCCAGCAGAGAGCGTTTAATATGTTCAGTGCTTGTGAGAATAAACTGCTTATTGAAAGTTACAAGTTGGTGCTGAAAGTAGGGACGAAATAACAAGATTTATGAAAATTTTTTTTCAAATACCTCTTGTTCTATTATGGTACAACATTCTCATGGTACACACAGTCTTTTTTTTGTATTTATGGCACGTGAAGTTCAGAACTGCAATACACATCTCCCAGAGGAGTTCGATGCAACTCCCAAAATTCTCGAGCAAACCGACTCACACGTTGTCGAAACATGTTAAATTGCTGAAATAATATACATGTTTTTCGACAAGCCGTTTGCCTTTGTGGTAGCGTCTCGCTCGCCTTGTTTGGTGCGTGTTTGTGAGGAGGCGGCGGCTGTGAGCTCGATTTCAGGTGTAACCAGATTTTCAAACAAACGAGAATCTTCTACGAATATTTCCGTGAAGCGTAGACTACACAGCGCTCATGAGACTGGTAATCACTACATGAAGACAAGTTTCGATCATTATTCTTTCCATTTTTCCGTTCAGTTCTAATACTTAAGTAATGTAAGTATAAAATTCATCAAATATATTCTAATTAACATGTGTAATCATCACTTTTGTCAAAAAGTCCGGCTTCTTATTTCAAATATACAGACTGAATACTAATAAAACTGACAAACTGAAAGGACCGATTTCTGACTGGAAATAGAGGAAAAAAGGGCCGATGTATGTTGTTGTTGTTGTTGTTGCGGTCTTCAGTCCTGAGACAGGTTTGATGCAGTTCTCCATGCTACTCTATCCTGTGCAAGCTTCTTCATCTCCCAGTACCTGCTGCAACCTACATCCTTCTGAATCTGCTTAGTGTATTCATCTCTTGGTGTCCCTCTACGATTTTTACCCTCCACGCTGCCCTCCAATACCAAATTGGTGGTCCCTTCATGCCTCAGAACATGTCCTGCCGACCGATCCCTTCTTCTAGTCAAGTTGTGCCCCAAACTCCTCTTCTCCCCAATCCTATTCAATACCTCCTCATTAGTTATGGGATCTACCCATCTAATCTTCTTCACTTTCAGAAACGACTTTCTGATACTTAAATCTATACTCGTTCTTAACAAATTCCTCTTCTTCAGAAACGCTTTCCTTGCCATTGCCAGACTACATTTTATATCCTCTCTACTTCGGCCATCATCAGTTATTTTGCTCTCCAAATAGCATAACTCCTTTACTAATTTAAGTTACGTTTCCTAATCTAATTCCCTCAGCGTCATTACACTTAATTCGACTACATTCCATTATCCTCGTTTTGTTTTTGTTGATGTTCATCTTATATCCTCCTTTCAAGACACTGTCCATTCCATTCAACTGCTATTCCAAGTCCTTTGCTGTCCTTCACAGAATTACAATGTCATCAGCGAACCTCAAAGATTTTATTTCTTCTCCATGGATTTTAATACCTACTCCGAATTTTTCTTTTGTTTCCTTTACTGTTTGACTATGTATATGCGCCCAGAAATGGCGCTGATGAATGAAGTTCCTCTAACCATTTGCCGTGTGTTGCTTGCGTGTTGCGGGCTGTGTGATTGACGCACTCCATTGCAAGCACCAGAATGGTCCGGTATTCATTTTGGGAACAAGCCTAGATGGTGTTGTGCACCACCCAGCAGATGAAAACGGTCAAGAGGCTGCACAGCTATACCAAAAAAAGCATCCTCGCAGACACCAACCACATCACATAATATATCAGGCCCTTTTTGGGCATTAGTTTGATCATTGGTCCTTTCAGACAGACGAACGTCTAGGGAGGTGGCGGACTGTGCATATGTCAGAATTGGGGGATACAGTTCTACAGGATGCAAGCTCCAGGCAAGTGGCCGGCCAACATGGTGTCAGCCAAAGTACGATTATGTGTTCCCTGCGTTACAGCTGCTACTATCTGTACCACCTGTTACTAGTGCCAGGGGTATCTGTGGCGGATTTCCCACTACAGGAATGACTTTTTCGATGATTTTCGCACCTGACCATCGAAGATCGCATCATTCCTCTTTCCCGGCGAAGCAACCTTTACCAGAACTGCCATCATCAAAATGGTTCAAATGGCTCTGAGCACTATGGGACATAACTTCTGAGGTCATCAGTCCCCTAGAACTTAGAACTACTTAAACCTAACTAACCTAAGGAGACCACACACATGAATGCCCGTGGCAGGATTCGAACCTGCGACCGTAGCGGTCGCGCGGTTCCAGACTGTAGCGCCTAGAACCGCATGGCTACTCCGGCCAGCTGCCATCATCAATCTGCATAGTCGTCACCTGCGGCTACAGACAATTTTCAAGGAATGGTTGAGGCTTCCCATCAGTTTCGGTTCAGCATCAATGTGTGGGCGGGGATTCTTGGCGACCACATACTTCGACCGGTTATTATTCCACAACGCCTCGCTGGAGGAACATACTTCCGCTTCCTGCTAAATACTCTGCCTGGACTGCTTGAGAATGTGCCTTTAGCAATACGACAGGTTAGATGCTTTCTGCATGAGGAAGCTACACTCCAGTTCCAAGTTACAGTTCGCTGACGCCTCAACAAAATCTTCCCGAGTCGCTGGATATGACGCACATGAACCTGAAGTATGTCCTGCTAGACAACCGGCCTTAAACCTCCTGGATTTTTACCTCTGAGGTCATCTGAAACGCACTGTGTATGATGAACCAGTTATTGAGGTGCAGACCCCTTAACAACGTGTTCACGACGATATTGACGCTTTTCGGAGAGCGGGTGGAATGTGTGAAAGAGTGAAAGAGTGCGTCACCCGTGATGCGACGTGTGAAGGCGTGCATCGCATCCCACGGAGGGCGCTTTGAACATTCTGTTGTGACGTGCATGCGATGCATCTCTGTACTATGTACCGGGACGATTTATTGTCGTTGAACGTACACCATGCATTTGCAGATGCATGTTCATAGGAACTATTTTCTTCCATTTCCAGTCAGGAATCCGTCCCTGAAGTTTGTCGGTTTTGTTAATGTTCACCCTATATATTGAACACAAATGCAGTTTTCATTGCAACCAAAAGTTCTTCATTACAGATATTTCATAAAAGATTGTCAATCAAAAGGGTATAGTTGAAAAAAAAATAGAACTTAATTTTTTGTTATATATTGTTGTACTTTACACTTATAGGACACGCACCTTTGTTTGAAAGCTTGATTCTGCCATGACAGGAACGCTGACCGCAACGCACAACACGTAAGCACCTTAGCACAGGGCCACAGAGCTGGTCGGACCAATACCAACTTCATTTAGCAATATAAAAATCCTCAGAAGGATTCAAAGACGATTTTCTCGGGTATATTTGAGAGCCGCCTCGAACTGCTTTGGGAGAGGTTCTGAAATTACAAATTTCCGATTGCCATGCGGTCCCCTCGTTAGTCAACTTATGCTCTAAAGTTATTTTCCCTCTGATTCGATTGTCTCCTGATTCAGTTTTTGAGGAAAGCCCATCAAATATTCAGCGCTATTTTGTAACACCACAATTCCAAACCTTCTATTTTTTTCAACCTTACGTTGATCACAGTTATCAGCTCCTAGTTTTTCAACCTTGCGCTGCACATTGTTGTCGTTTCAGACAAATAACTTCAAGAAAGAGTTCCTTACGCCTACATGTATATTCGATGCTAACATAATGATTTCTCGTTTTCGGATAATATTTCCTTGATACTGTCACTCCACACTGAACGCTCATTCCCTCCCACACATCACTATTAAAATTCAGTCTTTCCACAAATTTTGAAAGATTCTAGAGGCGTAAGATATGCAAAAGAACAACTGTTTACTCATCTTCATTATCTCGTTGTTGTTGTCGATAGCTCAAGGTCCTGTCTAGGGGTAATTTCTTGCAGCTAAAATTTCGATTTTGTAGGTTCTTGTTGACTAAATAACTAATGGCGGTTTACCTGCATTATTCTTAAATCTTATTCTTTGCCACATCTTTCAGCATCACACCGATTCTACATTTTCCACATTAAAAAAAAGAAACTGCATTGTTGATGACAAACAAAAAGGTCTACATCCATCAGAGGCATGCCTAAGACTCCTTACATTTTGCGGTACATACATTATTCCAAAGAGCTTACAAAGCAAAAGAGTTTACAAACTTTCTTTACCAATTAGAATTTTCACTAAAATACATAATTATTTTGTAAATCAACCTAGAAATTAATGTAATAATCACTGTTGGTTTGTGCAATTAATAATATGAATTTTAAGTAAACCACGAAATTTTGTAATTTCAATTATTTTTAAAAGAAGAGTAATTTTAACTGTTAGTACATATCGATTGTAACACATTAATTTCTTCTTTTATACACTTCAGCCTGAAATATAATACATTGCATACAAAATCGTATGAATTCTTTTAATTAAACAGCTGAGATAATCTTAAACTATGCGAGAATCGACAGATACATGATATCGGTTATCTCTATATAAAGAAAGATAATCTCAGAGGAGGGTCATTCATTATAACATCCAGGACATTATGACCACCTAGCAAATAGCCATCACCTCCACCTCTGACACCGGTAACAGCGGCAACGCATCGTGCCATGAGAGCAGTGAGGCCTTCCTAGGTCATTGTAAGGAGTTAACACCACATCTGCACACAGAGGTCACCTAATTCCCGCAATTTCCAGGGAGGGAAGCGAAGACCTCTAACTCTACATTGAATCTCATCCCAGATGTGTTCTGGCGAGTTTGGGGAGCCAGCATGTCAATTGGAACTCACAAATTTGTTCCTCGAACCTCTCCATCATGCTGCTGGCCTAGTGACATGTCGCATTATCTTGCTGAAAAATGCCGCAGCCGTCGGGAAATACGTTCGTCTTGAAGATATGTACGTCGTCTGCAACCACTGTACGATGTACCTTGGCTTATGTAATGCCTTGCACGAGGTCCTCTGGACCCACGGATGGCCACGTGACTGTTCTCCAGAGTATAATGGAGCCTCTGCCAGTTCTTCTCCCTCCCATATTACAGGTGTCAAGGTGGTGTTCCCTGGAAGACGACAGCCGTGGACTACAAGTCTCTAGAGGAACGGAAGGTTCCAAGTGATTGGAAAAGAGCACAGGTAGTTCCAGTATTCAGTAAAGGTCGTCGAGCAGATGCGCAAAACTGTACGCCTATATCTCTGACATCGATCTGTTGTAGAATTTTAGAACATGTTTTTTGCTCGCGCATCATGTCAGTTCTGGAAACCCAGAATCTACTCTGTAGGAATCAACATGGATTCCGGAAACAGCGATCGTGTGAGACCCAACTCGCTTTATTTGTTCACGAGACGCAGAAAATATTAGATGCAGGCTCCCAGGTAGATGCCATTTTCCTTGACTTCCGGAAGGCGTTCGATACAGTTCCGCACTGTTGCCTGAAAAACAAAGTAAGAGCCTACGGAATATCAGACCAGCTGTGTGGCTGGATTGAAGAGTTTTTAGCAAACAGAACACAGCATGTTGTTCTCAATGGAGAGACGTCTACAGGGGAGTGTTATGGGGCCATTGCTTTTCACAATATATATAAAAGACCTAGTATATAGTGTCGGAAGTTCCATGCGGCTTTTCGCGGATGATGCTGTGGTATGCAGAGAAGCTTCGGCATTAGAAAATTGCAGCGAAATGCAGGAACATCTGCAGCGGATAGGCACTTGGTGCACAGATTGGCTACTGACCCTTAACATAGACAAATGTAATGCATTGCGAATACATAGAAAGAAAGATCCTTTATTGTATCATTATATGATGGCTGAACAAACACTGGTAGCAGTTACTTCCATAAAATATCTGGGAGTATGCGTATGGAACGATTTGAAGTGGAATGATCATATAAAATTAATTGTTGGTAAGGCGGGTGCCAGGTTGAGATTCATTGGGAGAGTCCTTAGAAAATGTAGTCCATCAACAAAGGAGGTGGCTTACAAAGCACTCGTTTGATCTATACTTGAATATCGCTCATCAGTGTGGGATCCGTACCAGATCAGGTTGACGCAGGAGATAGAGAAGATCCAAAGAAGAGCGGCGTGTTTCGCCACAGGGTTATTTGGTAAGCGTGATAGCGTTACGGAGATGTTTAGCAAACTCAAGTTGCAGACTCTGCAAGAGGCGCTCAGCATCGCGGTGTAGCTTGCTGTCCAGGTTTCGAGAGGCTGCGTCTCTGGATGAGGCATCTAATATATTGCTTCCCCCTACTTATACCTCCCGAGGAGATCACGAATATAAAATTAGAGAGATTCCAGCGTGAACGGAGGCTTTCCGGCAGTCGTTCTTCCCGCGAACCGTGCGCGACTGGAACAGGAAAGGGAGGTAATGACAGGGACACGTAAAGTGCCCTCCGCCACACACCGTCGGGTGGCTTGCGGAGTATAAATGTTGATGTAGATGTAGATTCGCGCTCTCCCACCGTCACGATGAAGAAGATACCGGGATTCATCGGACCGTGTAAAGCTCTGCTGCTGCACCAATGTCCAGTGCCGATGATGAAGTGCTCATTTCAGTCGCAGTCGCCAATGTCACGGTGTTAACATTGGCACATGCGAGGGTCGTCGGCTGCGGAGGCCCATCGTTAGGAGTGTTCGGACCACTGTGAGTTCGGACACGATTGTATTCTGCCCAGCATTAGTCCGATGTTAGTTCCTCCAACAGTTCACCGCCTGCACAGCCCACAGCACCCGACATCTGAAATAAGGTGGGGTCACCCAACCCCATGACGTCTGGACGTGGCTTCAACTTGGTTGCGCCACGTGTTGAAGACGCTCGCCACGTCATTGCTAGAACACTCGACAAGTCGTCCAGTTTCCGATATATTCGTGCGCACCCTGTGGGCTGTCACAATCTGCTCTCGGTCAGACTTGGTGAGTTCGTGCACCATCCCCATTCTACATACCCTAACAACCCTATCATAACAAAGGTCAAAAATTAATTATGATTGTAGTGATGCTCACGCTGCTAAATATTGCATTTTCGGGCAACAACAAAGTTATATTATAGGGCAGGTATCATTAGAGCACAGTTAATAAAGTCATTTCGTGGAATAATGGATAAACTAGGTACTCATCTTTTCGTGCTTCCCACCATGGTCTCGTTGTGAACTCATGGCTCAATCGTCGAAAATCTAGGTAGTGATGATTCCAAGCTCGGATGCAAAGAGGCCTAGGTGTTATTCTGCGATATTCAAAAGTTTTATAGATGTGTTTCATAAACCATTCTTGAAGATTGGACTTTTGCAAGTTAAGAAAATGGTGATGTAAAAAAAGTAATCAGCACTCCGATTTTAAGTTAAACTTCTTTTTTACTACTTTTGTTGCAACATCACTTCACAATATAAAACATACTTTAAAATATCTTCCTCACTGTTAAAGTTCGCATTTCATAAACTGACTACAATTTGCGTCCTTTCAACATGACGGCCATGACTTAACTCTCTAATAACCGCTTACGCGCCCAAAAATCAGAGTTACAAGTACGTGAAAGATCATACTGACAAAAGAAGGAATACTCATAAGAATAATATCATTGCAATATAAACATATCGATGTATCAAAGTACCTCTACATTAATGAAATCAAATCTGAATGTTGTCACAGAAATATGTTAACTATTTTACAGAAACACAGTAGAACATTGCTGGTATCGAGAGGTTGAGGTGAGGTGCCGTAACAGTTACGTAATTCAAGTGGCATTACAAAACGGAGAGCCAGCTCACTGATACTACACTACGGGCCATTAAAAATGCTACACTATGAAGATGTGCTACAGACGCGAAATTAAACCGAAAGGAATAAGATGCTGTGATCTGCAAACGCTTAGCTTTCCAGAGCATTCACACAAGTTTGGCGCCGGTGGCGACACCTATAACGTGCTGACATGAGGGAAGTTTCCAACCGATTTCTCATACACAAACAGTAGTTGACCGGCGTTGCCTGGTGAAACGTTGTTGTGATGCCTCGTTTAAGGAGGATAAATGCATACCATCACGTTTCCTACTTTGATAAAGGTCGGATTGTATCCTATCGCAATTGCGGTTTATCGTATCGCGACATTGCTGCTCGCGTTGGTCGAGATCCAATGACTGCTAGCTGAATATGGAATCGGTGGGTTCAGGAGGGTAATACGGAACGCTAGATGCCAACGGCCTCGTATCACTAGCAGTCGAGATGACAGCCATCTTATCTGTATGGCTGTATCGGATCGTGCAGCCACGTCTCGATCCCTGAGTCAACAGATGGGGACGTTTGCACGTCAACAACCATCTGCACGAACAGTTCGACGACGTTTGCAGCAGCAAGGACTATCATCTCGGAGACCGTGGCTGCGGTTACCCTTGACGCTGCATCACAGACAGGAGTGCCTGTACTCGACGACGAACCTGGGTGCACGAATGGCAAAACGTAAGTTTTTCGGATAAATCTAGTTTCTGTTTACAGCATCACGATGGTCGCATCCGCTTTTGGCGACATCGCGGTGAACGCATACTGGAAGCGTGTATTCGTCATCGCCCTGGCCAGCACATTCTCCAGATCTGTCACCAACTGAAAACGTCTGGTCAATGGCTCAACACAATACGCCAATCACTAGTCTTGATGAACTGTGGTATCGCGTTGAAGCTTCGTGAGCAGCTGTACCTGTACACGCCATCCAAGCTCTGTTTCACTCAATGCCCACGTGTATCAAGGCCGTTATTACGGTCAGAGGTGGTTGTTCTGGGTACTGATTTCTCAGGATCTATGCACCCAAATTGCTTGAAAATGTAATCACATATCAGTTCTAGTATAACATATTTGTCCAATGAATACCCGTTTATCATCTGCATTTCTTCTTGGTGTAGCAATTTTAATGGCCAGTAGTGTAGATAATATTACAGATAATAATGATAATGCAATTTATACTAGTCTGCACTCACGGGAATTTCTTAGCCGGTTTTGGTGCAGGTCGGAGCGAGAGAGCAGAGTTTTGAAATGCGTTGAGTCGGTTCACGATTGTGCTCAGGGGGAATAATGTCTGTTTACGCAAAGGCGACTTGAGGCTGAGATTTAACCCGGATTGTCTTTACGCAGTCTGATTCTTCGATACAAATACCGTACCTAAGGGACCTATTTCAACGTTACCAAAAATAAAAGATAGACGAATGTGTGTTTTCGGAATGGTTATGAAATATGAGATTGATTACATTAGTAGCCTCTCGAAAACAACCCAGATCCCGCTATAATGAGCAGACCTGTAACATAGTTAGCACTCACCAAAAGGACATTAAGTTACTTAAAGAAAAGAATTGAAAGAAAAAGATTTCATTATAACTCATCAATATATTCTAAAAGAATCCATACCACCGAACGTGAACAGATATATAAGGAACATAAAACATACATTTGATATTTCTTTCACACATTGCGTGGTACAACAATGTCTTGTTTTGTCTGTCCATTATTTTCTTGCAATTAGATGTCCTTGCTTGCGTGTGAGTATTTCATTCCGTCACACGCCTTTTCGAAACCTTTGTTCAAAGATTTACATTTTTTCGTAGGTACACAAAATATATTATAACTTGTAGCGATGCTACACTGCACTTATTCACATGTCTGCAATGAAACAGTGTCTCTAGAACTATACATAACAAAAGATAGATTTTTATCATTCATATGTTTCATATGTTTCGCATCTGCGCGACTTTGTGTGGACGCACATTACAATAATATGACATTTTACCAACTACAGCTCGATGGCTGTTCTTCTCTTTTGTGACAAGTATTTTATATACCGACCATCGGAAACCCAATAATATTACAATATATCGAATAACATCAGCGAAAGGCTATAATCGTGTCTCTCTCCCTTCTCACCTACAGCTTTCCTTTCATGTTCTTCGGGTCTTGCAACTGCAGTCTGGTTTCTGTATGAGTTGTGAATAATCTTTTGCTCGCTATACTTCACCCCGATACCTTCAGAAAAATACTACTTTTGAACCATTTATCATATGATGGTAATGTCATTTGTGTGTTTTAGAAAACGAATAGACCCAAAACTGATTACGGTGTGATTCCACATGGTATCTTACACTAGTCCCCCATACCGACCTCCCCCCCCCCCTCCCACACACACACGCACACCCAGGACACTTTCATCAATAATGTCAATATTGCCCTCTGATCTCTGTTATGAAAGAAAATTCCAACAAAGCAATGGTCCAACAACGCGAAAGGGATTTCGTTATACCACAACGATTTATTTTGGAAATCAGAAACTAATACAATAATATTTCTTGAAGTAATCATTTGTGAAGTTTTCTCCGAAGAGGAAGAAGAACTAAACGCAGTTAACCAATCCTGTTCAGATAAACGAGCCAGTTTTTCATGGTAGGCAACTTTCTCAAAAACTTCTGATCATACAGACTGCAGTGCTTCAGTGCACGGTGTAAGCACGGTAGCCTCTCCTACATAGTCTCGCTCACTTTATCTAATACTAGTACTGATTCTTATACTAATAAATCTAGTGACCAGGTATTTACGGGATGGATGACTTCCATTTTCATGTGCCTTCCAGCTATGGTTTTTTAGTTTCTCTGTTGCACTTTCCCGTGATTCGAGCGAACCTGTAACCATTTAAACTTTCATTATTTGATTACGTTCAGTATCCCCAGTTAGTCCTATTTTCTATGTGTATCACATACTTGAGCAGTATTATAGGATACGTCACTTGAATGTTTTCTATGCAGTCGCCGTTGCAGACATTGCATTATGATGGTATGACGCCATGTGTGACGTGCTGTAGCTACGACTGCGCCCACGGACCATTAAATTTCGTATCTCCACAAACTTTCACCACCACATATCTGTATGAGTTGACTGACTCCATTGGTGAGCCAGTGAAATTGTGAGCACAGGATACTACATCGTTTCGTTTTGTAGAGTACATAATGTTACATTTCTGAACATTTCATATAGGTCGCTAATCTGCCCACCACTTAGAAATCTGGTTACCTTCTTAGTGAATATTAGTACAGCTTTCTTCAGAAACCACATCATTGCCTATAAATGTATCTGCATCTGAAAAAGTTCTGATATTACATTGTGTGTTAGGTCATTACTGTGCAACAAGAGCACCAAAGATCCCTGAAGTTACTTCTATGTCTACTGATTATTCTCCATCCACGATAACATGGTGCACTCTTCCTTCGAAGAAGTCTAAAACTCAGCCAAAAAATTCTCTTCATACTACATGTGATACTAGTCCCGATCATAGTCGTGGGTGTCGAACTAAGTCATGAAATATGGCATCTATTTACTTTAGCTGAGGGTAGTCTTATTAACTCAGCACACTATTGTAATTCTCTACCAAAGTGACCATCAATACCAGCTGAATTAGTACATTCCTGTGAAGTGAAAAAACTCTGGTTGCGTCAGATATGGTCTGCATTTTTGCAAATTATGGTACAGTCAGCTGGGATATCGTACTAGGTAGATTCAGTTGACTGTGGGAAAGAGTTTTCTACGTTCACACAGACTGACCTGATTCCTTGCGAATATGTCAGAGGTATCACATATGTGTATTTGTAGAGTGTAGGTGAACGTAATGGCTGTGTGTACAGTGGTTGGTTGGTTGGTTGGTTGGTACGTTCGTTTGGGGCAGGGGACCAAATAGCGAGATCATCGGTCCCGTCGGATTAGGGAAGGATGGGGAGCGAGGTTGGCTGTGCTCTTTCAATGGAAACATTCTGGCATTTGCCTGAGATGGTTTAGGGAAACCTAAATCAGGAAGATCGGACGTGTGTACAGTGTAGTGTTATATTTGTGTTGTATGATGATGAACAGAGAAGGGAGAGGGTGAAAACTGGTGCTGCCATATAGCCTACTCAGATAGCATGAAGGGTTCTGTCAAGGTTAAAATCCCCATCCAAATAATGGATCATCATGAATAATGTCAGACACTCAAACTTCACAAGACATTGTGGAGAGGTTCAGAATTTAATTCAGGACTGTGATCAAGAACTTTACGCCACCACTTCTCTTTCCTTCGCTGTCCAAATACTGGCATCGAAAATTTCGTCCACTACCAGGATTCTAATCCCCTTTGTTCTAGTCAAATGCCACCACAAAAGCGTGTGTTAGGAAATTCAGCCATGGCTATCTTTCAATTCTATAGTATTAGAGTCTGAACTGATATTTAGTTTTTTTTAATATTTCCTTGATTGTCCAGAACCAACATGGAGCTTTTTCATCACCTGAATCACAACAAGAACTCCCGAAGTGCTAGTCTTCCCTTCTCTGATAGTTTTGTAGCTTCAGTTTTGGAGCTATCACCAGCCTTCCACTCTGTTAATGAGAAGTAATCACACAAATGTATTTCACTAGCTTTCTCCTCTTCCATGTTGTTTCAACTCTATACAAATATTAGAGAACTCTTATACTTTGCTTCGCTACCACGGTATTGCCACTGCGTGAATTACCTGTAGGCAAGAACGTGAGCGCCACTATCACAGACCAGCTAGATGCCAGTGCTGAAGATATGCCTCCTTCGGTTGAGAAGCAGACCACCGAGACGCTAAATGATGTTAAACGTCACTGAGAGCATGTCACAGGTCACTATGCCACGGTCTGCGACGAACTTCCAAATGCTTCTCCCTGATAATTGATAGAGGCAATATAAGTTTCCTTCCTGCTAGTTACCAGGGCCCATTGGAGATAACAGGGAAACATTGGCGTCGCTGTGTCCATACGAGCGAGCCAATGACCTCAGTGTGTGCAGACGACCAGCGAAACTCCATCTGGGCAGGCGGCATCGAGTAGCTTGCCAGAACCGTCAAGAGTGGCCGCAACTGTTGTGAAAGGTCAACAGCAGTCCACTGCCTGTTGTATAGTTAGAACCCAAAGCGCCACTGCTAAGTTCAGAACTTCCACTGTAAACCTCCCCCCAAGCTCAAAATACTTTGGAGCCAGTGAGGTCGTGGCAGGCTTACCAGTGCGGCGGTTCTTCTACGTGCCTCACTGGGTATGTTTAAGTGAGAAAATTCTATTACCTCCTGTACACTAACGTTATGTAACAATGTCAGTTCTACTACTCTGATTAGGTGAAAAAAAGTTTGAGGCTCAACATAATAATCCCTAGTTAATGAAACTGAGTTGGCACGAAATGTTTACTCTAAACTAAACTCCGCCCGAACAGGTCATGAAGGCCCAACGGTACCGACCGGCCGCCGTGTCATCCTCAGTACATAGGCGCCACTGGCTGCAGATATGGAGGGGCGCGTGGTCAGCACACTGCTCTCCCGGCCGTATGCTCAATTTATGAGACCGGAGCCGCTACTTCTCAGCCAAGTAGCTCCTCAGTTTGCCTCACAAGGGCTGAATACACTCCACTTGCCAGCAGCGCTAGGCAGACCGTATGGTCATCTATCCAAGTGCTGACCCAGCCCGACAGCGGTTAACTTTGGTGACCTTATGGGAATTGGTATTACCACCATGGTCAGGCCGTTGGCTTATGAAAGGTTTACAGGGAGCATAAAATACGCTATTCTACTGCTCTAAAAGTAATGTTCCGCCACTCTGTCTGTGTAACAAGAGATAAAAGAGAACTCCACATTAATTCTAAGAATAAATAGTCCTGTCAACCTCTTATAACTTCAGAAAAGAAGCCACTGGACTCAACTGAAAATGCACTGTTTACTCACATTAGGGACACCACCCGTCAAAAGCATGAATAGACCGCTGTGAGGCGTGCAGGAAGAGTGTCAGCAACATTCCAGAAGGTACCGACAAGGATCTGGAACCAGGTCGTCTCCAGTGCTGTCGCCTCCTAAGTCAGTCGGTTGAGAATCCATGGCGCGAACATCTTGATCGATGTCGTTCGACAGACTCGCGGTTGGATTTAAATCCAGAGGGATTTCTTTTTCTTTTAATTTGTGGCAAGTTTCTATTGGACCAAGCTCTATGTCGGCGATTGCTGCGCAGGAAAGTTCTCCACGTACGCATACACCGCCATTACTCTACCACGCATAGGGGTTACACTCGTCTGGTGTGAGACGTTCCCTGGGGGGTCCACCGGGGGCTAAACCGCCCAAAAACCGTGGGTTCGGTGTGGGGCGGCAGAGGGCTGAAGTGGACTGCGGTAGTCGTCGTGGGGTTGTGGACCACTGCGGCAGTGCAGGTACGGAGCCTCTCCGTCGTTTCTAGGTCCCCGGTTAATATACAATACAATACAATACAATGAGACCAAGCTGCTGAGGTCATTGGTCCCTAGGCTTGGACGCCACTTAATCTAAGTTAAACTAACTTACGCTAAGGACAACACACACACACACACACACACACACACACATATGCCCGAGGGAGGACTCAACTCTCTGTTGTATGTCCATCCTTTTAGCAAGAGGTCTCTCGGACGACGGCCGTTTACTAGCGTGATTCTCTCTGCCTCGTAATGACTGGGTGTTGTGTGATATCCTTAGGTTAGTTAGGTTTAAGTAATTCTAAGTTCTAGGGGACTGATGACCATAGATGTTGAGTCCCATAGTGCTCAGAGCCATTTGAACCATTTTGAACTATCGTGATAAGTAAATAAAACCACCTAGAGCCGTCCTTATGATTTTCTTATATTTTGTCGCTACTAGTTTCAACGCTTCAGTGCTTCATCTACAGGCTGTTTTCGATGCAATACAGGTTGATATGATCCCCACGCATACCACATCTGTTGCCAGCATTACTGGATACGCAGATAATGTGTCAGCACTCCAACCAGTAATGATGACAACAGATGTGGTATGCATGGGGATCATATCAACCGGTATCGCATCAAAAACAGCCTGAATATGACGCACTGAAGCGTTGAAATTGGTAGCGACAAAATATAAGAAAATGATAAGGACGGCTCTAGGTGTTTTCATTTACTTTTCATACGGGTGGAGTTGCACGAACCGTGGCAATGCGCCTGAGACAGCGCGGGTACCCCGCGCAGCTAAATCCGGCGTCTTTGGTGGCTAGGGCCGTACGGTAAACACACCCGGCTGCTCTCCGACCATGCCTGTAGACTGTCAGCTGTGTGAGACATGGTCCTGTTGCTAGATGCTATCGTGTAGAGGGAAAATGAATTGCATGTAGGGGAGGACATGGTACCCAAGCATATGTGCATATATGTGTTGTGTCTTGCAGCACGATGAGATCACTCAGGGGAATTCCACATAAATATTCCCCAGACCATATCTCTCCATTCCTCCAGCCTGAAGCCCTTCTAATGATTGTTTCAATGTGCTTGCTTTCAGGCATTTCACACCATAACCAGTGACGGCCATAAACCTACCACTACTACTGCAATTTAGTATGCTTTTACCTAAATAACAGAAACCCTGTTTCTATGTTGCACGTAGAACCCTCTACTTAGTTTAGTTTCCAAATAACGTACACTATGGGAGGATAGTCCTGTTTATAGGAAAAGCTAATCAATAGAGATACCCTTTTCACAGGATTTGACCGTGTGTTGTTTCTAATGGATAAGAGACTATTCACTTCTTCTCCTAAGATATTACCCAGCAGACAGAAATGAAGTTTTAATAATATTATTCTGAAGGTAGGACAATTCAGTTCCAAGTTCATATAGTGGTTTAAAACATGTACTAATAATCCAGGCAATGAAACAGTCAAGTATTGGAAAAGCAGAAGTACAAATTTTTCCAACATTTTGCTACTGTTTAATTTGTTTTTTCAGATAAATAAAACTCCACTTAAACGATGTTGAACTACACCCTTATATATTATGTTTTTAAAAAAGGAAAAGCGCAGCTTCGGGGAAGCTAAAACAATTTGGACAGGGGGGACCTTTAGGAAAGCATTTTCCGTAATCATCAAACTTAAATACTAAAATACTAAAGCACACACATTTTATACCGATTATTTCACTTCAAGAAAACCTCTTTCTTACTGGAATTTACTTTCAAAAGTTATTTCGCTTTGAACAAATTCTGTATAGTCATTTAATAGATTATAGTAACTTGGCTTCACTCTGATAGAATTTTACGTAAGCAAACTTTTACTATAACACTTTTCAACGGTTAACAAAACTTTTTTATTATTTACACAAAAACAATTTAAATGGTGCCTCTTTATATTAACCTGGCACTTCATAAGTCAGGAAAACAGGATACTCGGATTAATCATACAACAGAAAGCAACCATATATAGGTGTATGATTAGGATGAAATAACAGGGTGAGCCGGCCAGGGTGGCCGAGCGGTTCTAGGCGCTCCAGTCTGGAATCGCGCGACCGCTACGCTGGCAGGTTCGAATCCTGCCTCGGGCATGGGTGTGTGTGATGTCCTTAGGTTAGTTAGGTTTAGGTAGTTCTAAGTTCTAGGGGACTGATGACCTCAGAAGTTAAGTCGCATAGTGCTCAGAGCCATTTGAACTTACTTCCCGCGCTTGCTCTAAGCAGCGCGTCAATTCGCCCTCATCACCTTTTCCACTCCCCAGAGTCACTTTCGTTTCAGACAGAAGCGCACCGGCTTCTGTATAACACCTATTTCTTACACTGCTCTTAAGCGTGACCATTTCGTTAATTGTCAAATTTACATCAACATGAACAATATATGTACACGAATATTTTCAAATACAAAAGGTCAACAGAAAATTATTGAACGTAATAAACAATTTACAAAGCATTTTACACAAATAACTCAAACTACTTCAACTTCCTGTATAGTACGAGGCGTGTCTTTTAAGTAAGTTCCGTTCTGAAATTAAAAAATACGTGCTAAGATATCTCAATAATTTTATTTTTACGTGAAAGCCTGTACCTTAATCTAGGCACTGACGCCATTACAGTCTGTTCTTCCTTGTTTACGTTGTGTACTGAGTGTTTAAGATGCCTCCGATAATCGTGAATCCCGCTGACTGTGAAGTATGGGCTGTTATAAGATTTTTTTGTACGAAACGCCTTAAAGCGATCGATATTCATCATGAGATCTGTGTAGTTTACTGAGGAAACATTATGAGTGATGGAATGGTAAGAAAATGGGTGAGAGCATTTAATGATGGCCGCACAAATTTGCATGATGAACAACTGAGCGGGCGTCCTTCGGTCGTTAATGAAAGTTTGGTGCAGGAAGTGGACAATAAGGTGAGATAAGGTAGACGTTTTACGGTTTTCTCATAGTGTTTTGTATGGCATTATGACCGACCACTTGAATTACCGAAAACTGTGCGCACGTTGGGTACCGAAAATGTAGAAGAATGTGCACAAAACCAAACGTTCAGACAGTACATTGACTTTCCTCGAGCGGTACCACAACGACGGTGATGATTTCTTAAGCCAAATTGTTACGGACGATAAAACATGGTTGGCCTATGTCACACCAGAATCAAAGTAACAGTCGATGGAAGTTGAACAAGGGCATCGTTTTTCTGCAAGACAATGCCCGTCCGCACGTGGCGAATCAGACCAAAGATCTCATCACATCTTTTCGATGGGAAACTCTAGATCATCCTCCGTACAGCCCCGATCTGGCGCCCAGTGACTACCATCTGTTCCTCCACTTGAAACACCTGGGCGGTCAGTGTCTTCGAGACGATGACGAAGTCAAAACATTGGTGATGCTGTGGTATTCAAAACTGGTACAACGTTATGACAAGTGCCTTAGTATTGACGGAAATTATGTGGAAAAGTAGATTAAGGTACAGGCTTTCATGTAAAAATAAAATTATTGAGATATCTTAGTATGTCTTTTTTTAAATTTAAAAACGGTACTTACTTAAAAAAACACGCCTTGTACACTACATTACATATACAGAAAACATGCATTACGTGATCAAAAGTATCCGGACACCCCCAAAAACATAGGTTTTTCATATTGTATGCATTGTGATGCCACCTACTGCCAGGTGCTCCATATCAACGACCTCAGATGTCATTAGACATCGTGAGAGAGCAGAATGGGGCGCTCCATCGAACTCACAGACTTCGAACGTGGTCAGGTGATTGGATGTCACTTGTGTCATATGTATGTACGCGAGATTTCCACACTCCTAAACATCACTAGGTCCACTGTTTCTGATGCGACAGTGAAGTAGGAAAGTGAATGGACACGTACAGCACAAAAGCATACAGGCCGACGTCATCTGTTGACTGATGGAGACCGCCAACATTTGAAGATGGTCGTAATGTGTAATAGGCAGTCATGTATCCACACCATCACACAGGAATTCGAAAGTGCATCAGGATCCACAGCAAGTACTATGACAGTTAGGCGGGAGGTGAGAAAACTTGGATCTCATGGTCGGGCGGATGCTCATAAGCCACAAATCACGCCGGTAAATGCCGAACGACGGCTCGCTTGGTGTAAGGAGCGTAAACATTGGACGATTGAACAGTAGAAAAACGTTGTGTGGAGTGACGAATAACTGGGATTATTGGTAGTTGGGATCTCCAACGTTATCCACGTTATGGGGGCCCCTTAACGACATGGCTGACTAGAAGGGTAAGAAAACTAATGTGCACTCCATGTACATACTAGGTGGAGTCACTCCAGATGTGGAAACGGTCCTCCCGGGTGCCATGAAGAGCACAGGGTGCAGCAAACTGCAGGTGGTTGCTCACGTCGGTACCAATGATGTGTGGATCAGAAGACATTCTCTCTGGTTTCGAGCGGCTAACAGAAGTGGTTAAGGCTGCCAGTCTTGCTTGCAAGATGAAAGCAGAGCTGACCATTTGCAGCATAGTGGACAGGACCGACTGCGCACCTCTGGTACAGAGTCGAGTGGAGGGTCTGAATCAGAGGCTCAGACGATTCTGCGACCGTATAGGCTGCAGATTCCTCGATTTGGGCCAAATGGTGGTTGGGTTTTGGGTTCCGCTGAATAGGTCAGGTGTCCACTATACTCAGGAGCCGGCTACACGGGTAGCAGGGTCTGTGTGGCGTCGACTGGGCGATTTTTTCGGTTAGAGTGTCTCGGGAAAACACAAGGAGGGCTGCAGTAACAAAGGGTGCAGGCTGAACACAGGAAGAACGTAGATACAGGAACCATTGGCATAACAGTTGTAAATTGTCGTAGCTGTGTTGGGAAAGTACCAGAGCTCCAAGCGCTAATAGAAAGCACTGATGCTCAAATCGTTATAGGCACTGAAAGTTGGTTTTCCGGATATAAGTTCAGTCGAAATTTTTGCGAAGAACCTAACAGTCTTCCGAAAGGATAGGCTAAACACGGTTGGCGGGCGGTGGTGTGTTTGTTGCTGTCAGAAGTAGTTTAACTTGTTGCGGTACTGAAGTAGATACTTCCTCTGAGTTAGTATGGGCAGAGGTCATTGTTGGCAACCGGAATAAAATAATAATTGGATCCTTTTACCGACCTCCCAATTCAGATGATACAGTTGCTGAAACGTTCAAAGAAAACTTGAGTTTGATTTCAAAACGGTACCCGACCATATGATAATAGTTGGTGGTGACTTTAATTTACCCTGGATATGTTGGCGAAAATACATGTATAACTACGGAGGTACGCATAAAATATCATCCGAAATTGTGGTAAATGCATTCTCTGAAAATTATTTCCAACAGTTAGTTCATGAGTCTATGCGAATAGTAAACGGTTGTGAAAACACACTTGAACTCTTGTCAGCAAATAACACAGGGTTGTCGTAGCGAGATTGAATATTGCAATACCCAAATCCTCTAAAAATAAGCGAAAAATATACCTATTCAAAAAAGCATATAAAAATTCACTTGTTGCCATCCTGAGAGACAATCTCCACTCATTCCAAATTAATAATATAAGTGTAGACCAGATGTGGCTTACATTCAAAGAAATAGTATCGGCAGCAATTGAGAGATTTATACCAAATAAATTAACGATCGACGGAGCTGATCCTCCTTGGTACACGAAACAGGTTAGAACACTGTTGCAGATGCAACGAAGCAAAGATGCCAAATTTAAACAGATGCAAAATCCCAAAGATTGGCGATCTTTTACAGAAGCTCGAAATTTAGCACGGACTTTAATGCGAGATGTCTATAACAGTTTCCACAACGAAACTTTGTCTCGAAACCTGGCAGAAAATAGAAAGAGAATATGGTCGTATGTGAAGTATGTTAGCGGCAAGAAACAATCAATGCCTTTTCTGCGCGATAGCAATGGAGATACTATCGAAAACAGTGCTGCCAAAGCAGAGTTACTAAACACAGCCTTCCGAAATGCATTCACAAAAGGAGACGAGGTAAATACTCCAGAATTCGAATCGAGAACAGCTGCCAACATGAGTAACATAGAAGTAAATATCCTCGGAGTAGTGAAGCAACTTAAATCACTTAATATAGCCAAGTCTTCTGGTCCAGACTGTATACCAACTAGGTTCTTTTCGAAGTATGCTGATGCATTAGCTCCATACTTCACAATCATATACAACCGTTTGCTCGACGAGACATCGGTACCCAAAGACTGGAAAGTTGCACAGGTCACACCAATATTCAAGAAAGTTAGTAAGAGTAGTCCACTAAATTACAGGCCCATATCGTTGACGTCGATATGCAGCAGGATTTTAGAACAAATGTTGTGTTCGAACATTATGAATTACGGTCTATTGACACAGAGTCAACATGGGTTTAGAAAACATCGTTCCTGTGAAACACAACTAACTCTTTATTCATATTAAGTGTTGAGTGCTATTGACAAGGGATTTCATACCGATTACGTATTTCTGGATTTACGGAAGGCTTTTGACACTGTACCACACAGGCGGCTTGAAGTGAAATTGCGCGCTTATGGAATATGGTCTCAGTTATGTGACTGGATTTGCGATTTCCTGTCAGAGAGATCACAGTTCGTAGTAATTAACGGAAAGTCATCGAGTAAAATACAAATGATTTCTGGCGTTCCCGAAGGTAGTGTCATGGGCCCTTTGCTGTTCCTTATCCATACAAACGATTTGGGAGAGAATCTGAGCAGCCGCCTTCGGTTGTTTGCAGATGACGCTATCGCATATCGACTAATAAAGTCATCAAAAGATCAAAACGATTTAGAAGAAATATTGGAAAGGTGCGAGAAGTGGCAGTTGACCCTAAATAACGAAAAGTGTGAGGTCATCCACATGAGTACTGAAAGGAACTCGTTAAACCTCGGTTACACGAAAAATCAGTCTAATCTAAAAGCCCTAAATTCAACTAAAAGCCTAGGTATTACAATTACGAACAACTTAAGTTGGAAGGAACATATAGAAAATATTGTGGGGAAGGCTAACAAGAGACTGCGTTTTACTGGCAGGACAGTTAGAAAATGTAACAGACCTACTAAGGAAACTGCCTACACTACACTTATCCGCCCTCTTTTAGAATACTGCTGTGCGGCATGGAATCCTTACCAGATAGGACCGACGGAGTACATCGAAAAAGTTCAAAGAAAGGCAGCACGTTTTGTACTATTGCGAAATATGGGAGAGAGTGCCACAGAAATGATACAGGATTTGGGCTGGAAATCATTAAAAGAAAGGCGGTTTTCGTTGCGACGTAATCTCCTCACGAAATTCCAATCACCAACTTTCTCCTCCGAATGCGCAATTTGTTCCAAGAGATATACATAGGGAGGAACGATGACCACGATAAAATAAGGGTAATAAGAGCTCGTACGGAAAGATATAGGTGTTCATTCTTTCCGCGCGTTATACGAGATTGCAATAATGGAGAATTGTGAAGGTGGTTCGATGAACCCTCTGCCAGGCACTTAAGTGTGATTTGCAGAGTATCCTTGTTGATGTAGATGTAGATGTAGATGTAGACAATGCGGTGATCCGATGGCAGGATGTGGGTATGGCGAATGCCCGGTGAACGTCATCTACCAGCCTGTATAGTGCCAACAGTAATATTGGGAGGCGGTGGCGTTATGGTGTGGTCGTGTTTTTCATGGACCTCTTGCTGTTTTGTGTCACTATCACAGGACGAGCCTATATCAATGTTTTAAGCACCTTCTTGCTCCCCACTGATGAAGAGCAATTTGGGGATGGCGATTGCATCTTTCAACACGATCGAACACCTGTTCATAATTTTCGGCCTGTGGCGGAGTGGTTACATGACAATAGCATGCTGTAATGGAGTGGCGTGCACAGAATCCTGACCTGAATCCTATAGAATGTTGGGATGTTTTGGAGCGCCCATATCGTGATAGGTTTCAGCGACCAACATCGATACCTCTCCTCAGTGCAGCACTGCGTGAAGAATGGGCCGCCATTCCCCTAAAAACCTTCCAGCACCTGACTGAACGTATGCCTACGACAGTTGAAGCTGTCATCAAGGTTCAGGGTGGGCTAACACCATACTGGATTCCAGCATTACCAATGGAAGGCGCCACGAACTTGTAAGCCATTTTCAGCCAGGTGTCCGGATGGTTTTGATCACATACTGTACAAAAGGCCATCTGAATGTTATTCAACTTAATAAACAATTTACGTTGTATTTTACATACATAACTCAAAGAACATCGATCTCCGGTATAGTACACTTCATTTTACATATACAGAAAACATAGTACCAATAGGCGAAGATTTTGAACAAAAAATGTGAAGATCTAAATGAACCATAAAGAAATAATGTTATACGGCCATGTGCCCGATGGCGAGATTTAACTGAAACGATCACCTTTATCCACCCAGTGAACATTTGAATTGCCATATTGGCGTGCAAATTCTATTCTTTTTATGCGATGAACAGCAGAAAGCATGGTTCCATGATCCTCTTGTCTGCTGGAGGGGCCTATACAGAGTAACGTTCGCTAAACGGTCATCGAGGAGACGCCGTTGGTAGACCCTTGCATCATCTGGGTGGTCAGTTGGGCAGTCGTTAACACGTCTGTCTGCCCGCGCACATCTCTGGAGCCGTCGTTCATCCCTGTCCTCGGTCTGCAGCTCCTGGTCTAGCAGCTAGCGTTGATACCTCTGGATCACAGGGTCCTGAGTTCGATTCCCGGCCGGATTGGTGATTTTCTGTACCTGTCGACTGGGTGTTTGGTCTTCACATTTCATCATCATCCTCATCACTCGTGACAGTGACTAGATTGGACTGTGAAGAAAATTGGACTGTGAAAAAACTGGGACTTTGTACAGGCTCAGATGACTGCGCAGTTGAGTGCCCCACAAACCAAGCATCATCATCATCATCATCATCATCATCATCACCCCTGTCATCTACGGCCTGTGTTGCAGCACAGTTGCCTCGTCACCTGTTTAAGATAGCACCATTCTGCCATACGCGTTATGCTTGAAAACATAACGGCGCACGAGCTATTTAAAAAGTTGACCATATCGGAATCGCTTCGACCCTTGGTCCAAAGGCCAATGGTCACGCCGTTTTGGACGTCAGATGACTCGCTCCTTTTCCGCATTGCAACAACTACGGCATTGTTTCCACATCCTGCTAATGTGCTTCACTGCGAGTGCCGTCACTTGCCATCTGAGAGTGGTTGTTGCATGTTGACGTCAGTTACAGGTGGTGCTCTCATTAATGTGATTGCACTCCGTCTTGAGGCCACGAGTGGCCTACCGGGACCATCCGACCGCCGTGTCATCCTCAGTGGAGGTTGCGGATAGGAGGGGTGTGGGGTCAGCACACCGCTCTCCTAGTCGTTATGATGGTATTCTTGACTGAAGCTGCTACAATTCGGCCGAGTAGTTCCGCAATTGGCATCACGAGTCTGAGTGCACCCAGAAAAATGGCAACAGCGCATGGCGGCCTGGATGGTCACCCATCCAGGTGTCGACCACGCCCGACAGCGCTTAATTTCGGTGATCTCACGGGAACCGGTGTATCCACTGCGGCAAGACCGTTGCATTAATGTGATTGGGAGAAGTAAATTCGTAACACTACCAGACAAATATTTCATCTCGTAATATGAAACGCGTGAATTGCTGGACACAACGTTCTCCACATATTCTTCCAATTCTGCTCCTTGTCAGGTATTTTCTGACAGTTATTGGGTATTATCCAATTTAATAGTCTCTCTACTCAAAAAATGAAGTTCGAGTTGAAGCTTCCAGGCAGATTGAAACTGTGTGCCCGACCGAGACTCGAACTCGGGACTTTTGCCTTTCGCGGGGAAGTTCAAATGGACTATGGGACTCAACTTCTGAGGTCAGCAGTCCCCTAGAACTTAGAACTACTTAAACCTAACTAACCTAAGGCCATCACACAAATCCATGCCCGAGGCAGGATTCGAACTGGCGACCGTAGCAGTCGCGCGGTTCCAGATTGTAGCGCCTAGAACCGCTCGGCCACGGGGAAGTACTCTACCAAGTGGTAGAACCAGGGAGTTTCATATAAGCGCACACCCCGCTGCAGAGTGAAAATCTCATGCTAGAAATATCTCCCAGGCTGTGGCTAAGCCATGCCTCCACAATATCCTTTCTTCCAGTAGTTCTGCAAGGTTCGCAGAAGAGCTTCTGTGAAGTGTGGAAGGTAGGAGACGAGGTACTGGCAGAATGGAAGCTGTGGGGACGGGTTGTGAGTCGTGTTTAGGTAGCTCAGTTGGTAAAACATGTACCCGAAAAAGGCAAAGGTCCCGAGTTCGAGTTTCCGTCCGGCACACGTTTTTAATCTGCCAGGAAATATCAGAGCACACTTCGCTGCAGAGTGAAAAACTCATTCTGGTAACTCGAGTTGTTTTAATCCCAGGGGTGAGGGAGAGGAGTGGGAGGACAAATATAATTGTCTTATTACATTGTTTAAGATTCGCTAATCTTATTCACCTGTAATGTATTGATTTAAAGTGGAAAACTGGGATGAAGTGTTAAAGGTGCTTGCTGAGCGAGGAGATAGGAGTTGAAAGGGGGTGTGTAATCATTTAGTAGTAGATTTTGGACATTTTGCTACGTGTTGAGTGTCTGAGTGACACACAGCATCACAACATCGATGACTGAGTACCTGCATGGAGGATGCATGGGCGCTGGAGCCGATCGGACAATAAGCAGGACAGGACATAGTCTGCCGATACTCTCATTGTGCTAGAACAATATTTTTTCCTTTGGGAATATGTGGTAAGTTCTACGGGACCAAACAGCTGAGGTCATCGGTCCCTAAACTTACACACTATTTAATGTAACTGAAATCTGGTTTCGCAGGACAGAGGGGATCAGGTTTTGGAAAGGGGACAAGATCAGTGACTTTTAGTTACACAAGAACACACAACTTTATTCCTCTAAAACACAATGCACAGTTTTCCCTTTAAAACCACAAGGATCAATTCACGGCTGAGGGCCCAAGTAATTTCTCAATAATATAGTTTGAATAATTCCTTTTAAAACACAAGGATTTGGAGAAACGACTGAAGACGTTACTTAAGTCAGATTAAAATATCCTTAAATATTTCCTTTTTAGGGACAAGGATTAAGACAAATGGCTGAAGGCGTTACTTAAATAAGATTAAAATATCTTTTTGGCTAAAGGTCCAAATAATACTTCAGGTCAGCAAAGGAAAGTCATAAAAGGTAAGCATTTAAAAATTTCGGCTGAAAGCCATATTAAGGAAAATTTAAATTAATTCCTCGGCTGAAAGTCCAATAATATTTCATCATAATAGAAGGGAACTTTTAAGACAAGCATTTACACAGTACAACAGAAAACCAACTTAAGAAAACTGGAAATATCTTGACAGCTGAAGGCCAAAACAATTATTCAAAATAATTAAAGACAAACCTCAACAATTACGCACTACGGCTGAAGACCATTTTAAGCTTTCAAGACAGTTAAAGAGAAACCTTACAGACGGGAATTTGCACATTACGGACTGAAAGCCACAGATTTTAAAACGAACGTGGCTCAAGGCCTAAATACAGAGTAAACAAGAATTTTAAATGAAACACAGCTGAAGGCATAATCTTAAAATACTTCACATGAGGTTTGGCTGAAGGCCGTATACTGAACACAGCACAAACAAACTTAAAACACGACTGAAGACCTGGCACAGTACTTACGACAAAAGAAAATCACAATCACCAACACCAGAACAGTGGTGCTCATAAGTGTTTCAAGGGTCGGCCTGCGAGACAGGCAGCCAAGCGTAACCCTAAATAATCGGGTAGCAGCACGGCCTAGGGACTGCTGAAGAACCAACCGACAACCCAATCAATTCCCCTCATTCCGTGGAGACATCTTCGCTGCAGCCGACCAACTGGCTACTCCAGTACGCAGTCAGCATTCATCTGGTCAGCGGCAATCACAGAAGCTACACACAGTTCCACATAAACACTTGCACCAAGAACTCCGACAATCCCAAAACCAGTCACCCTGGAACAACAAGGAGAAATGACAAGTGACACACTCACAGAGTTTCCATAAGCGGTCGGCGAGCAAACACACGTCGTCCGATGACTAACCAAGGTACTCCCCGTCAAGTTATGAGTGTCGGCAACGGTCGGGACGAGTATTGGCTGTCCGGAGCTGACTGCAGCTCCAACCCGTCTCAACTCGATGTCCGTTCGGAACTCGGACACTCGCCGACCCGGACACACTAGCTCAGACTCACCCATGCAGAGGGAACATTTGCCCATCGGCGATGACATCTCTGCACAAGGAAGGAACTGACCCACGCTCGGCAAGATGCCCAACTGACGAGGCCCAGAAATGGTCAAAATACCAAATATACGTTGAAATGAAACTTACTGGCGGATTAAAACTGTGTGCCGGACCAGGACCTTTGCCTTTCGCAGGCAAGTGCTCTACCATCTGAGCTACAGGAGTGCTAGTTCTGCAAGGTTCGCAGGAGAGCTTGTGTTAAATTTGGATGGTAGGAGACGAGGTACTGCCGGAATTAAAGCTGTGAGGACGGGGCGTGAGTCGTGCTTGGGTAGCTCAGTTGGTAGAGCACTTTCCCGCGAATGGCAAAGGTACCGAGTTCTAGTCTCGGTCCGACAGACAGTTTTAATCTGCCAGTAAAATTCATATCAGGGCACACTCCGCCGTAGGGTGAAAATTTCATTCCAAATACGCGTCGCCCGATGAGACGGCCGACCGACCGACCAACCGACGGTCGCTCCCACTCCAGTCTCCCTCCGTCGGACAGTACATGTGTGTCGCCAGCGGTCAGCGGGTACTGGTTGTCCGCACCTCACATGCGCTCCGTCCCCGACTGAACTCCAGATACACGACGACCCGTAAATACTAGCGGTCGCTACAGAGATAGTACGACATAGCACTTATCGATAAGCGCTGCTGCTGCCACTGACGGGCAAGCAAACCAGCAACCTAGTGACGCCAGTAAATCGATTAAAAAAAACAAGGCGACAGAACCATAAAGACAAGATGACGAGCAATAAACGGCGACAAGATGACGAGCAATAAACGGCACGACAGCGAGCCGCGCACGGCTCAGTAACTTAAACTAAATTACGCTAAGGACAACACACACACCCATGTCCTATGGAGGACTCGAAGCTCTGACGGGGGTGCCGCGCGAACCGTAACGAGGCGCCCAAGACCGCTCGGCTACCCCGCGCAGCAAAACAAAATTCGATGAAACCCTTGCAGGCGACATTCGTGCTCTGTGCTCAGTACTGATTGATTTCATTCATTTCGTTGCGATATTTTAGTATAAGTCCTGACTATATTGAAATTTAAAGTGGAATACTTTCCAGTTAAAATTCAGGGTGTGACAAATGTGTTGTCATTGGAAGTATGTTCTGCTATGGGATTAACTGTTTTTCACTTATTTCGTGAGCGAATGTGTGTGCTATTGCTATATCCTTATTTTCATTTCAGTGCACGACAGGCTTCCATTTCCGTTTGGTGATGCTATGTGACATTGGGAGAATTGTACACTCTTGGAAGTACCACAAAGTACTCTTCGACTTTATTACACGGCCAGGGGAGCGAAGCAGTAATGTCGTAGGAAGCTGGTCGGGAAACACTGTCACACGGTATATTTTAGGGGCCCAGTACGCCTTTTCTGCTGGCTCAGTGTCAATAATCAGGGGTTTTTACACTGCGTCCCTTGTACTATTGACTCTCCTGAGCTAGTTTAGCTAGCAGATATTACCTGGGCCCTTCAGCCCCAAAGCTGACTGCTGGAATTTTCGCAATTGAAGCCAGTCAGTTAGTGAAGTAGCAGAAATGACGCAAACTTAGGTAAAACAAGATGTATCTGTAGACAGGAGATATCCTGAACCATCAAATCCTCGTCAGTTAGGTACTGGAAGGAAGAGAATTGCTAAAAACCGATGAAGGCTTGAGTGCAGGTGCACAGAAAACGCAAGCATGGAGAGCTGCTTTAAATCAGGTTCCGCAATGCGGAGCACCACAGCAAAGTCGGTTAACGTAATTAACATTTTAATGTCAAAAATTGAGTTTGTTTTCCATAACATAACTAAACCCCACCATCAAACAATACTACATACGTGTTTGATCAATGCAGATTGTCGTACTCCATGCACAACCTCACTATAGGGGTATCTGTTGAGAGGCCAGACAAACGTGTGGTTCCTGAAGAGGGGCAGCAGCCTTTTCAGTAGTTGCAGGGCCAACAGTCTGGATGACTGATTGATCTGGTGTTGTAGCATCAGCTGAAACGGCCTTGCTGTGCTGGTACTGCGGAGGGCTGAAATCAACTGGAAACTACGACCGTAGTTTTTCCTGAGGACATGCAGCTTTACTCTTTGGTTAAATGACGATGTTGTCCTCTTGGATAAAATATTCTGCAGGTAAATTAGTCCCTCCTTCACATCACTGGGGTGGGCCTACTCAGGAGGATTACATCATGAAGGAAAACAGAACTCGCAATCTACAGGTCAGAGCAGGGAATGTTAGAGCCCTTAGTTGTGCAAGTAAGCTAGATAATTAAGAAAGGGAAATGTTTAGGCTGAAGTTAGATGAGGTGGGAATTTGTGAGTTCGGTGGCAGGATGAACAGGACTCCTTGTTGGGTGAGCGCAGTGCCATAAATACAGAATCAGATTGGGGCGATGTGGGAGAGTTAGTGCAGGACTATGTCTAATAATGCATGAGAAAATTTGAATTCGGGTAAACTAGTACGAACAGCATCGCGAACGCATTATCGTAGCCAAGATAGACATCATGACAACTCCCACCGCTGTAGTACTAGTTTATAAGCCAACTATCTCCGCAGATGAAGAGATACAATGAATGTATAACGAGATAAAGGAAATTATTCAGACAGTCCGGGGACAGCAAAATTTAGTTGTGGTGGGGATCTGGAATTCGGTAGTAGGAAAACGAAGAAAAACAAAAGTAGTAAGAGGATATGGAGTGGAGTAAAGGAATGAAAGATGAGGCCGCCGGGTAGAATTTAGCACAGAGAATAATTGGTTTCAGAGTCGTGAAAGAAGGTTGTATACGTGGAAGAGATCTGGAGACATCAAAAGGTTCCAGACTGATTATAAAAGGATAAGACTGAGGCTTCAGACCCAGGAATTAAACAGTAGGCCTTTTCCAGCAGTGCATGTGGACTCTGACCACAGTTTATTGAGTTGTAGAATAAAACTGAAGAAATTGCAAAATGGAATGAAATTAAGGAGTTAGAGCCCGAACAAGTTGAAAGAATCAGAGGTTGTTGAACATTGACCAACGATTTACTGAAACAGGGGTAAGGAATATAGTATGAGACGAATGGTTGGCTTTAAGAAATGAAATAGTGAAGGCAGCAAAGGTTCAAATAGGTTAAACTACAAGGCCTAGTAAAAATCTTTGGATATCCAGGAGACTCAGTAATGAAGCAGGCGAAAGGAAATACAAACGTCAGAAAAATGAGATTGGTGGAAAATGCAAAGTCGTTTGGGGGGTCAAGGTAAGGATGTAGAAGCACAAATAACTAGGGGAAAGATGCACACACCAAAACAAGTTTTGCATCACCCCAGTTCCCAGAACTCCTGAAGATAGACGTCGCCTGTGGGTAATGTATCACAGACACAGTCCCTTTCCTCTACACATTTCCCTACAACTGCCTTCCAGTTCCACGACTTTTAGATTTTCATGTCCCTTTACATACTGAATTTCTCGTTCAATATCCTCATATACTTTCTCCATCTCTTCTTATTCAGCTTGGGGCGTCTGTTTGTATATCAGACCTATCATTGACAGTGTTGGTTTGCTGCCTTTCTGATCACTAAACAGTTCGCAGTATCTCACCTTCCTATTCATAACGAATCTAAGTCCTGTTATAGATTTTCAGCTGCTGTTGAGATTATCCTGCACTATCTGACTAGAAATCTTTGTCTCTCTTCCATTTTATTTCACTGACCCTTTTTGAACCTTAGCATTACCCTTTTCAGATTTTCTAATTCCCCTAGCATTTGCGAATTTTGGCATTTCCAGTTTCGTAGAACGTTAAACTTTCGTTGGTTATTCATTCTCCACATTGGCAGTCCCCTACCAGAGATCCGAATGCGGGAGTAGTGCGAAAACCTTTGCCAATGGAGAAATCATCATGACACTTTTTCAATTACAGGCAACATGTCTTGTGGATATACATTATGTATCGTCAATGCAGTGATATCCATAGGCTTCTGCTTCATTATGCCGCTGGTCACTGCTGAGTCTTCTGTCTCTAAGGGCTGTTTCACACATCAAGGGCAAGAGAGTGCCTTGAACTTCTGCCCGCTCCTCCGCGCCGTTTCACAAGGCTGTCGGCTGAATGAGAGTGACTTTTCATGCCGGAAGTCTTCAGCGGCCGTTACTGATTACTTTTATTCAAAATTTAAGCAGTGGAATGGTTAGAACCGAGAAGCGAAGACGCTTTGATAACCAATCAAAGATGCTATCCCTAGACAGCGGCACGAGACACCTATGTCTTACAGAATTCAAGTTCAGTCGCCGTTTGAATACTGCAGTATTTACTTTCCCTCATTCCACCAGAACGTGTTCCAGTTAAGCTCCAATTACGGCAGATCGCTCTCCCTTCGTTTCGGCTTCAGTGTCGTACCATGAGATATACACTGAATCACTCCTAGGAGTCATCGAGTGTGTCTGTTTTTCGTCTGCAGTTTTCGACACTTCTTGACCTATTTCGTCTTGTAAATACACAGAAACGGAAACGAAGTAATGTGTCTAGAATATGTTGAAGAGCAGGGGGGAGGCAGTTTTATTTCCACATTTCTTGAAAGACACAGAAAATCCATACAAATAAAGACTGCCACGTACCACTCTTATTCACCTCTTCAGTCGACTGTTTCAGAGTGGTACAGATTCATTACCAGATCAGACTGACGAATGATATCTAAAATAATTTGAAAAAAGGGTGAGTAGTTTTTGCATTTCTGTGAAATGAATGAGGTAATCTCAGGCCTGCACACCATTCAACGATCGATTTTCAGTTAGGCAGGAGGAAACTCGAACAGTCCATTTCAATAGTTGTAAATCAGAGCTTAAAAACCATTTTCTTAGAAGCAGAGAGAGATGTAAACTATTCTGTCAGACGCTAGGTAATCGCACATATCTATTCTGTAAAAAAAATCTCGATTTTTATCCCAAACCATAAGCTAACAGTCATTTATAAAGCGCCATTTCAACATTAACCAGTTTAGCTTTAGACGGGTTTCTTACATTCCCGCTGCATGCATACGAATTTCTCAAAGATGCCCCTATTACACTAATGACATATGGCATCATCCATGCATGCAACATACAGTCATACATTAAGAAACCGAGCACTTGCTACCGCCAATTCCGATTACATCTGCTGCGCTGTAGTTCGCCATATGGCCACAGACAGTAGTCTGGTATTTTTCTCCATCTGCAGTGTGATGTGACATTACATGTTGTCCTTTTGTTAATGTGCTATTATACACTACTGGCCATTAAAATTTCTACATCTTGAAGATGGCGTGATACAGACACGAAATTTAACCGACAGGAAGAAGATGCCGTGATATCCAAATGATTAGCTTTTCAGAGTATTCACAAAAGTTGGCACTGGTGGCAACACCTACAACGTGCTGACATGAGGAAAGTTTCCAACCGATTACTCATACACAAACAGCAGCTGATCGGCGTTGCCTGGTGAAACGTTGTTGTGATGCCTCGTGTAAGGAGGAGAAATGCGTACCATCGCGTTTCTGACTTTGATACAGGTCGGATTGTAGCCTATCGCGATTGCGGTTTATCGTATCGCGACATTGCTGCTCGCGTTGGTCGAGATCCAATGACTGTTAGTAGAATATGGAATCGGTGGGTTAGGAGGGTAATACAGAAGGCGGTGCTGGATCCCAACGGCCTCGTATCACTAGCAGTCGAGATGACAGGCATCTTGCCCACACGGCTGTAACGGATCGTGCAACCACGTCTCGATCACTGAGTCAACAGGATGGGGACGTTTGCGAGGCAACAACCATCTGCACAAACATTTCGACGACGTTTGCAGCAGCACGGACTATCAGCTCGAAGACCGTGGCTGTGGTTACCCTTGACGCTGCATCACAGACAGGAGCGCCTGCGATGCTGTACTCGACGACGAACCTGGGTGCACGAATGGCAAAACGTCATTTTTTCGGATGAATCCGGTCTCTGTTTACAGCATGACGATGGTCGCATCCGCGTTTGACGACATCGCGGTGAACGCACATTGGAAGCGTGTATTCGTCATCGCCATACTGGCGTATCACCCGGCGTGATGGTATGGGGTGCCATGGGTTACATGTCCCGGTCACCTCTTGTTCGCATTGACGGCGGTCTGAACAGTGGACGTTACGTTTCCGATGTGTTACGACCCGTGGCTCTACCCTTCATTCGATCCCTGCGAAACCCTACATTTCCGCAGGATAATGCACGACCACATTTTGCAGGTCCTGTACGGGCCTTTCTGGATACAGAAAATGTTCGACTGCTGCCCTGGCTAGCACATTCTCCAGATCTCTCACTAAGTGAAAACGTCTGGTGAATGGTAGCCGAGCAACTGGCTCGTCAAAATACGCCAATCACTACTCTTGATGAACTGTGATATCGTGTTGAAGCTGCATGGGCAGCTGTTCGTGTACACGCCATCCAAGCTCTGTTTGACTCAATGCCCAGGCGTATCAAAGCCGTTATTACGGCCAGAGGTGGTTGTTCTGGGTACTGATTTCTGAGGATCTATTCACCCAAATTGGGTGAAAATGTAATCACATGTCAGTTCTAGTATAATATATTTGTCCAATGAATACCCGTTTATCATCTGCATTTCTTCTTGGTGTGGCAATTTTTATGGACAGTAGTGTATTTTGATCTAGTCACAATTTTTTTTTTTATTGGTGGTCATGGTTTGCAGTGGTGACTTACGTCAAAGCACGTATGACATGTGATGACGGTTTAGATGAGAAACAGTTAGCAGAATAAATAACATAGTTACAGACAGCGTAGTGTTATGCACTCTGTAAAAGGTGACCGATTGACTGTGCCGCACTGAACTGAGACATGGGAGCAGAGCCCCATACGGGGCTTGGGATGGCGCTGGACACATGCATGCGCTGGACTGGCAATTGCAAGCATGCGGCTAGGAGGGATGCGATTTCATGCGTGTGGCCCTCTACAGTACATAGGCGTACATCCGTCAGACGTTTTCCTGTAACCGAAGTATGTATGGAGGGATGTTGCTCATAAATGGGCCATCGCTTATCTCTCCCTGTGTGGCAGGCGGGTAAGATGCATGCGGGAGAGTGGGGTGGGCCTCCGCAGCCGCCAGTCTGGATTATGCTAGCTCTGTAACCGCAACATCTTGTTTATCCACATGCGGGAGTTTGAATGTAGTTTAAGGGGTTTGGGTTGGGTTGTTTGGGGGAAGAGACCAAACTGTGGCTTCATCGGTCTCATCGGACTAGAGAAGGACGAGGAAGGGAGTCGGTTGTGGCCTTTCAAAGGAACCATCCCGGCATTTGCCTTGAGCGATACAGGGAAATCACGAAAACTGGAATCAGGATAGGGGTGGGGGAGGGGGGGGGGAAGCCGCCTTCGACACGTACTGCAGTGGCGAGGCTCCACCCAGCACGTCCTTAGCTTGTGTGTGTATGGACCTGAGTGAGAGAGGTCCTCTCACATTTCTTTTTTTCAGTTTTATGGAGAGATGGCATCACTCTTTCCATGGCCTTTCTGATATCAGGACAAACACTTTAGAGAATGCAGTGTTGTGTGGTAGGAAACACTGTGAGAAGTATGTAAAGTTACAATCTTTTGTATAGTGCAAAGAGCTCCTATGCTTACCCTAGTGACAGTGGCATAAGAGCGGAGCATATTAGAGAGAGATATATGGATAACTTTCTCTGGAGAAATGTTCCAGCCGTTATACACTGAAGCGACAAAGAAACTTGTATAGGCATGCGTACTCAAAGATATGTAAACATCCAGAATATGGCGCTACTGTCGACAACATCTATATAAGACAACAAGTGTCTGGCGTAGTTGTTAGATCTGCTACTGCAGCTGCAATGGCAGTTTATCAACATTTAAATGAGTTTGAACGTGGTCTTATAGTCGGCACAGGAGCGATGGGACACAGCATCTTCGAGGTAGCGATGAAATAGGGATTTTCCCATACGACAATTTCACGAGTGTACCGTGAATATCTGGATTCCCGTCAAACCTCAAATCTCCGACATCGCTCCGGTCGAAAAATGATCCTGCAAGAATAGGATCAACGGGGACTGAAGAAATCGTTCAACGTGACGGAAGTGCAACCGCCGGTCGGAGTGGCCGTGCGGTTCTGGGCGCTACAGTCTGGAGCCGAGCGACCGCTCCGGTCGCAGGTTCGAATCCTGCCTCGGGCATGGATGTGTGTGATGTCCTTAGGTTAGTTAGGTTTAATTAGTTCTAAGTTCTAGGCGACTGATGACCTCAGAAGTTAAGCCGCATAGTGCTCAGAACCATTTGGAAGTGCAACCCTTCCGTAAACTGCTTCAGATTTCAATGTTGGGCCATCAACAAGTGACAATGTGCATATCATTCGACGAAACATCACCGATGTGGGGTATCAGAGTCGAAGGCCCACTCGTGTATACTCGTTGCTGTCTTTCCACCTATCGGTTGATATCATCGCTATTGGCCATCGAATTTGGCGCCTCCACGCATGTGCACTTCCTGCCTAGGACTGGCATAAATAGAGAGCTCTGGTCCTGCCTTAGCAGTGTGTTCGTCGCACCTGAAGATGTCGGCCAGTTGCACTGATGAAATATTGTGGAGTTTTCACTATGACATCTGGCGTCTCGCCCGAGAACCATATATACGTACCTACATTCTGTATTTTAATTAGAAAAACCTACCTGTTACCAACTGTTCGTCTAAAATTGTGAGCCATACGTTTGTGACTATTACAGCGCCATCTATCACAAAGCGAAAAAAGTGGTCCAACTAAAACATTCATATTTCTTTACGTACTACACGAATACGTAATAAAAAATAGGGTTTCCTGTTTTAAAAAACGCAGTTGATATCCGTTTGACCTATGGCAGCGCCATCTAGCGGGCCAAACGTAGCGCCATCTCGTTTCCCCTTTCAAGCTAAACGAGTGCGTTTTTTGTAGTTTTTTCGTTTGACGCTTATTTCATGAGATATTTTGCCCAGTCACTATCAGTGGAGTACCCTGTATATATATATATATATATATATATATATATATATATATATATATATATATATAGATATACACTCCTGGAAATTGAAATAAGAACACCGTGAATTCATTGTCCCAGGAAGGGGAAACTTTATTGACACATTCCTGGGGTCAGATACATCACATGATCACACTGACAGAACCACAGGCACATAGACACAGGCAACAGAGCATGCACAATGTCGGCACTAGTACAGTGTATATCCACCTTTCGCAGCAATGCAGGCTGCTATTCTCCCATGGAGACGATCATAGAGATGCTGGACGTAGTCCTGAGGAACGGCTTGCAATGCCATTTCCACCTGGCGCCTCAGTTGGATCAGCGTTCGTGCTGGACGTGCAGACCGCGTGAGACGACGCTTCATCCAGTCCCAAACATGCTCAATGGGGGACAGATCCGGAGATCTTGCTGGCCAGGGTAGTTGACTTACACCTTCTAGAGCACGTTGGGTGGCACGGGATACATGCGGACGTGCATTGTCCTATTGGAACAGCAAGTTCCCTTGCCGGTCTAGGAATGGTAGAACGATGGGTTCGATGACGGTTTGGATGTACCGTGCACTATTCAGTGTCCCCTCGACGATCACCAGTGGTGTACGGCCAGTGTAGGAGATCGCTCCCCACACCATGATGCCGGGTGTTGGCCCTGTGTGCCTCGGTCGTATGCAGTCCTGATTGTGGCGCTCACCTGCACGGCGCCAAACACGCATACGACCATCATTGGCACCAAGGCAGAAGCGACTCTCATCGCTGAAGACGACACGTCTCCATTCGTCCCTCCATTCACGGCTGTTGCGACACCACTGGAGGCGGGCTGCACGATGTTGGGGCGTGAGCGGAAGACGGCCTAACGGTGTGCGGGACCGCAGCCCAGCTTCATGGAGACGGTTGCGAATGGTCCTCGCCGATAGCCCAGGAGCAACAGTGTCCCTAATTTGCTGGGAAGTGGCGGTGCGGTCCCCTACGGCACTGCGTAGGATCCTACGGTCTTGGCGTGCATCCGTGCGTCGCTGCGGTCCGGTCCCAGGTCGACGGGCACGTGCACCTTCCGCCGACCACTGGCGACAACATCGATGTACTGTGGAGACCTCACGCCTCACGTGTTGAGCAATTCGGCGGTACGTCCACCCGGCCTCCCGCATGCCCACTATACGCCCTCGCTCAAAGTCCGTCAACTGCACATACGGTTCACGTCCACGCTGTCGCGGCATGCTACCAGTGTTAAAGACTGCGATGGAGCTCCGTATGCCACGGCAAACTGGCTGACACTGACGGCGGTGGTGCACAAATGCTGTGCAGCTAGCGCCATTCGACGGCCAACACCGCGGTTCCTGGTGTGTCCGCTGTGCCGTGCGTGTGATCATTGCTTGTACAGCCCTCTCGCAGTGTCCGGAGCAAGTATGGTGGGTCTGACACACCGGTGTCAATGTGTTCTTTTTTCCATTTCCAGGAGTGTATATGTATATGTGATAGTAACTTAAAAATTTGAGGGACAATAGTTGCATGGGACAATGGGGGCCACAATATAACGTTGCTTTTTTGTTCCTAGGTGGGGTCGTGTCAGAGATATGCAGGTCGACTTTGTTTTTTTAAAATAGGATGCTATAGTTTGATACTTATTTTCTGATAGTGGCTATCGAGACGAATCCAATGATGTGTAACAGCAAGGTCTTTGATGGTCAACGAAGGTCACAAAGGCGGCATAAACGTCCATTTACAGAAGGTGTTGGAAGTGATGACCATTGGTATCAATGCAATGCTGCAATCTTCGTATTATCGATTGAGTGGCATTCCTTATCACTTCGGCACTTATCGAAGCACATGCTCTGACAATTCTTTCTCGTACGGCGTATCCATCTAACGTCCATTGACCTGTAAACATCATTCGACGGTTTCGCAATACAACACTAATAGCAAGATTAGTATCGTTGAATCAAGCGAATGTGAATTATGTATTCCTTCGAAGAACAAGTCGATATGCTTCTCATTTACAGAGAATGCCAAGCGAAATTCAGAGAGAGCTAGAGACTTATACGATGAGAGATATTCTCAACATACTCACCTGCATGTCATACACTTAAATGTGTATGTGAAAAATTCAGAACAACTGGATCTTTAAAGCATCGGAAACAAATCCCACAAAGGAAATTTACTAACGAGGAAACGGAAATTGGTACTCTTGCCACTGTAATTCGAGATCCTTGTGTTAGATCACGTCAAATCGCAGGGAGCTTGAGCCAGAGTAGTGTTGTTCGTGTTCTGCATCGCCATAAATGTCATCCTTACCGTATCAGTCTGCACCAAGAATTAACTCGTACGGATTGTATGCGTCGCATTGAATTCTGGCAATGGGCTCTACTTCATATTCAGGGGGATGACACATTTATTAATTTGATTTTATTTTCTGACGAGGTTACATTCACGAACCAAGGGAATGTTAATTTGCATAACATTCATTATTAAGAAACTGAATATCCTCGTTGGCTGCTGCAGGTTGGTGACCAAAAACCGTGGTCGGTGAATGCATGGTATGGAATTCTGGAGGACAGAATTATAGACCCCTATTTCATCGAAGGAAATGTTAATGGTAGAAAGTACACCACTTTCCTGCAAGAAATATTAGGTCTGTTATTGAAAGAACTACCTTAAGGAACAAGGAAGAGAATTTGGTATCAACACGATGGGTGTCGGGCACATTTTTCGCTGATAGCTAGAAATGAGTTGCAGAGACAATTACCAAGTTGTAGCACTGGACGCGGAGGAGATGTGTCGTGGCCGGCTCGTTGGCCAGACCTGACTCCTCTGGATTGTTTCTTGCAGGGATTCGTAAAAGACATTGTTTATAAAGACATTCCAACTATACCTGAAGATATGCGAGAGAGAATTATCACAGCATATTTTTCGATAAGCCCCAATGTCGTAAGGAATACCACTCAGTCCATGACAAGAAGATTGCAGCACTGCATTGATACCAATCACCATCACTTCGAACACCTTCTGTAAACGGACGTTCACACCACCTTTGTGACCTTCGTTGACCTTGAAAGATGTTACTGTTACATATCATTGGATTCGTCTCGATAGCCTCTATGCTATTCCAGAAAATAAGTACCAAACTACAGCATCTTATTTAAAAAACAAAATTGACCTTCATATCTCTGAAGCGACCCCATCTAGCAAGAAAAAACCAACGTCATATAAAGGCCCCCGTTTCCCTATGCAGCATTTGTCCCACAAATTTTTCAGCTCCTATCATACTTTCGGAGTTATACTTCGTGGCAATAGTTAGTGACTCACCCTGTATGTTTTGACCATCCAGTCTTCTACTTTTCTGCATAAATTGGCTTTCCACATGAGCTAACATTCATACAAGTCCTTCTCTTCACTCTAGAGATCTCTTTAATATTCCAGTAGGTGGCACCTATATTTTTCACAATCGCACATGCTTGTACAGGCTCGCATTTCTTGTCTAACCACGTCTGCTTTAAAATTTTGCGCTTCTTATTAGTTTCACTTCTTTTACGCCTGCATAGTGCATTTTCTGTACGTTATATTGTCTCCTTTCGTCAGTTACGTTCAATAACTCGCGTGTTTTTCAAAAATTTCCTCTGGCCCTTCAGTATTTATCTCGCAAAACTACCAGTTCGTCACTCGCTGCATTTGTATCTCATGTTTTAGTCAATCGTTGCTTAATGCTCCCTTTGAAGATCTGAAACAACCGTGGACCATTCTGTTAGTCCAAATCCCATGTCCTTAATTTCGGACATTTCTGCGATTTCCTCAGTTTCAGTCAGCAGTTCAAAACCAATAAATTGTGGCCAGAGGTCATACTTGCCCCTACGAATATTTTACGGCTTAAAGTTCGTTTCGAATTATCTGTCTGAAACATTCGTGTATCCAGATCTCTTCCATGTATACGCTTTCCTTTGTGAGTCTTAAAACCAAATATTAGAAGTAATAAAATTATGTTCCGTGCAAAATCCTACCAGCTATCTTCCTATTCCCCCCCATGAACCATGGACCTTGCCGTTGGTGGGGAGGCTTGTGTGCCTCAGCGATACAGATAGCCGTACCGTAGGTGCAACCACAACGGAGGGGTATATGTTGAGGGGCCAGACAAACGTGTGGTTCCTGAAGAGGGGCAGCAGCCTTTTCAGTAGTTGCAAGGGCAACAGTCTGGATGATTGACTGATCTGGCCTTGTAACAATAACAACAATAACCAGAACGGCCTTCCTGTGCTGGTACTGCGAACGGCTGAAAGCAAGGGGAAACTACAGCCGTAATTTTTCCCGAGGGGATGCAGCTTTACTGTATGATTACATGATGATGACGTCCTCTTGGGTAAAATATTCCGGAGGTAAAATAGTCCCCCATTCGGATCTCCGGGCGGGGACTACTCAAGAGGATGTCGTTATCAGGAGAAAGAAAACTGGCGTTCTACGGATCGGAGCGTGGAATGTCAGATCCCTTAATCGGGCAGGTAGGTTAGAAAATTTAAAAAGGGAAATGGATAGGTTGAAGTTAGATATAGTGGGAATTAGTGAAGTTCGGTGGCAGGAGGAACAAGACTTCTGGTCAGGTGACTACAGGGTTATAAACACAAAATCAAATAGGGGTAATGCAGGAGTAGGTTTAATAATGAATAGGAAAATAGGAATGCGGGTAAGCTACTACAAACAGCATAGTGAACGCATTATTGTGGCCAAGATAGATACGAAGCCGACGCCTACTACAGTAGTACAAGTTTATATGCCAACTAGCTCTGCAGATGACGAAGAAATTGAAGAAATGTATGATGAAATAAAAGAAATTATTCAGATTGTGAAGGGAGACGAAAATGTAATAGTCATGGGTGACTGGAATTCGAGTGTAGGAAAAGGGAGAGAAGGAAACATAGTAGGTGAATATGGATTGGGGGACAGAAATGAAAGAGGAAGCCGCCTGGTCGAATTTTGCACAGAGCACAACATAATCATAACTAACACTTGGTTTAAGAATCATGAAAGAAGGTTGTATACATGGTAGAACCCTGGAGATACTAAAAGGTATCAGATAGATTATATAATGGTAAGACAGAGATTTAGGAACCAGGTTTTAAATTGTAAGACATTTCCAGGGGCAGATGTGGACTCTGACCACAATCTATTGGTTATGACCTGTAGATTAAAACTGAAGAAACTGCAAAAAGGTGGGAATTTAAGGAGATGGGACCTGGATAAACTAAAAGAACCAGAGGTTGTACAGAGATTCAGGGAGAGCATAAGGGAGCAATTGACAGGAATGGGGGAAATAAATACAGTAGAAGAAGAATGGGTAGCTTTGAGGGATGAAGTAGTGAAGGCAGCAGAGGATCAAGTAGGTAAAAAGACGAGGGCTAGTAGAAATCCTTGGGTAACAGAAGAAATATTGAATTTAATTGATGAAAGGAGAAAATATAAAAATGCAGTAAGTGAAACAGGCAAAAAGGAATACAAACGTCTCAAAAATGAGATCGACAGGAAGTGCAAAATGGCTAAGCAGGGATGGCTAGAGGACAAATGTAAGGATGTAGAGGCCTATCTCACTAGGGGTAAGATAGATACCGCCTACAGGAAAATTAAAGAGACCTTTGGAGATAAGAGAACGACTTGTATAAATATCAAGAGCTCAGATGGAAACCCAGTTCTAAGCAAAGAAGGGAAAGCAGAAAGGTGGAAGGAGTATATAGAGGGTCTATACAAGGGCGATGTACTTGAGGACAATATTATGGAAATGGAAGAGGATGTAGATGAAGATGAAATGGGAGATATGATACTGCGTGAAGAGTTTGACAGAGCACTGAAAGACCTGGGTCGAAACAAGGCCCCAGGAGTAGACAATATTCCATTGGAACTACTGACGGCCGTGGGAGAGCCAGTCCTGACAAAACTCTACCATCTGGTGAGCAAGATGTATGAAACAGGCGAAATACCCTCAGACTTCAAGAAGAATATAATAATTCCAATCCCAAAGAAAGCAGGTGTTGACAGATGTGAAAATTACCGAACTATCAGCTTAATAAGTCACAGCTGCAAAATACTAACACGAATTTTTTACAGACGAATGGAAAAACTAGTAGAAGCCAACCTCGGGGAAGATCAGTTTGGATTCCGTAGAAACACTGGAACACGTGAGGCAATACTGACCTTACGACTTATCTTAGAAGAAAGATTAAGGAAAGGCAAACCTACGTTTCTAGCATTTGTAGACTTAGAGAAAGCTTTTGACAATGTTGACTGGAATACTCTCTTTCAAATTCTAAAGGTGGCAGGGGTAAAATATAGGGAGCGAAAGGCTATTTACAATTTGTACAGAAACCAAATGGCAGTTATAAGAGTCGAGGGACATGAAAGGGAAGCAGTGGTTGGGAAGGGAGTAAGACAGGGTTGTAGCCTCTCCCCGATGTTGTTCAATCTGTATATTGACCAAGCAGTAAAGGAAACAAAAGAAAAATTCGGAGTAGGTATTAAAATTCATGGAGAAGAAATGAAAACTTTGAGGTTCGCCGATGACATTGTAATTCTGTCAGAGACAGCAAAGGACTTGGAAGAGCAGTTGAATGGAATGGACAGTGTCTTGAAAGGAGGATATAAGATGAACATCAACAAAAGCAAAACAAGGATAATGGAATGTAGTCTAATTAAGTCGGGTGATGCTGAGGGAATTAGATTAGGAAATGAGGCACTTAAAGTAGTAAAGGAGTTTTGCTATTTGGGGAGCAAAATAACTGATGATGGTCGAAGTAGAGAGGATATAAAATGCAGGCTAGCAATGGCAAGGAAAGCGTTTCTGAAGAAGAGAAATTTGTTAACATCCAGTATTGATTTAAGTGTCAGGAAGTCATTTCTGAAAGTATTCGTATGGAGTGTAGCCATGTATGGAAGTGAAACATGGACGATAAATAGTTTGGACAAGAAGAGAATAGAAGCTTTCGAAATGTGGTGCTACAGAAGAATGCTGAAGATTAGATGGGTAGATCACATAACTAATGAGGAAGTATTGAATAGGATTGGGGAGAAGAGAAGTTTGTGGCACAACTTGACCAGAAGAAGGGATCGGTTGGTAGGACATGTTCTGAGGCATCAAGGGATCACCAATTTAGTATTGGAGGGCAGCGTGGAGGGTAAAAATCGTAGAGGGAGACCAAGAGATGAATGCACTAAGCAGATTCAGAAGGATGTAGGTTGCAGTAGGTACTGGGAGATGAAAAAACTTGCACAGGATAGAGTAGCATGGAGAGCTGCATCAAACCAGTCTCAGGACTGGAGACCACAACAACAACAACAGCATCTTCCTATTTCACTGCAGACCCGCAATCAGTGTTCTCCTATTTGTCCTTCTCGTCCTTTTGCTGCTGTCGAATTCCAGTTCACTATCACAATTTTTATTTTCGTCTTCCTAAACTCTCTGCATTGCACTTATGTCTCATACCAGAATCACTCATAGAATATTCGTAAACAGCTATGATTATATTACTTCAGCGCTAAACTTGGTCATTTTCAAAGCGTTTTCTATTCCTTGCTGAAGTTCATCTTCTGTGCCAGGGCTGGACACAGTCAGTGAAATCATTGAGCTAGCAGGACAGAGTGGATGAGGTCATATTTGTGGAAAGGGACAGAAATAAGTTACTGTGAGTTGCACTCAACATATAAACTTTATTTCTTAAAACATTCACACAAGCAAGCATCGAAAACTCTCAAGGTTTTAACGAATGACCTCCTTTGATTTAATTTAGATCGACTGAAGGCCACATCGAAAATCCAAGACACAAGGCCTAAGCAAGGGATTCAGGTACAGGAGTTCTTCTGGAGGTTTCACTTATTTAGAAACAAAAATTTTATCTTCAGCATTAATAGGCTCAAAATCATTGCTTACATTTTTCCCTTAGAACTCGGTTGAAGGCTTCACATTAATCAAGAACAGTGTTACGGCTTAAGGTCAAGACAAAGATTTTCTATGTTTACTCTAAATAGGCTGAAAACTCGCATATTAACAAAACAATTCAACGGGTTCTAGTAAGAAGAGCTTTCAATTTGAAAAGACTGAAGGCCTTCTCTTAAAATATTTCGTGTAAAACTCGGCTGAAGCCCTCATTCTAAAGAATAACAACCTTATGACTTATGGGAAAGACAAGGATCTTTAATTTTTAATTTAAGAGAGATTATTACTCGGCTGAAGGCCACACACCATGCAGAAAACAATTTTACGGCTTATGGCCTAAGGGGAATTGCAACTAAAATAGGCTAAAGTCTTTATCCTAAAATGTTTCACATAAAACTCGGCTGAAGGCGACATACGGATCCCAAACAATCTCATGGCTTAAAGCCCAGACAAAGAAATTTCCAATTTTTAATTTAACCTGGAAAACTTGCTGGAGGCCACATACAAACTAGAAATTATTTCTTACGGCTTAAGGCATAGACAAAAGTTTTCAACTTTTGGTTGAAAAAGGCTGAAAACTCGACTAAAGGCCACATACCAACTTGAAACAAATTTACGGCTTAATTTTCAATTTTAATTATGAATGGCTGAAACTCGGCTGAAGGCCACACAGAGTACTTAAGACTAAAAACGAAATCATTATGTAACACATAAGGAGCGGCGCTCAGAAAGTTCCAATGGTCGGCGTGGGATGGCGACACTATCGCACGTTTAGGTTGAGACAGGCAGCCAGACCGACAACCTCTTAATTGGAAGGCAACCCAACCGAAAGCCAGCCGACGAACCAATGAACAAGATCAGATCTGATCCATCCCACCAGCAAAACGACAACACGATGTCAATAGGACAACGTTCTGGATACTAGTGCCCAATCCAGCCAACTCAGAATAAACGTCCAAAACTACCAACACACCTCAGCTGTCTAACTACACGCTGTGCTGGACAGCATCAACACGACGAGGAAAATTCACTGCCACAAACTATGTCAACGACCAGGGCAGGTCCACGGAACGTCAACGGCCACAAGGCAGAAGGTACCACTGGTGCTCTTCATTAATGAAGGAATGGATTAAATTAAGTTAAACACGACACAGGAAGATGGCTGCAATTCTATCCGACTTCAATGTACACACGTTGTTGCTCGTGGGAATCTCCCAGAAAGTGACAACCAGGATCAAACGAAGAGATGTGATAGCAGGATAGCTTGATAGTAGGTTAAGTGAGCTCTCAACTTTAGTGTCCAGGATCGGCCGGCGACGAACTTCGTAACCCTCGCAAGAAGACACTCACAACTCCAACCGCGCGTGCACGCCGCCAGCGGCTCCTGCCCGACTATACGCCACGACTTCCTCGCTGCTCTACACCAACCGACCGACTGCCACACACAGCACAGCTGAAAAATATATCCGCCACGTCAAAGATAGTGCAGCCGTACTAGTATCGGTACACGCTGCTGCTGCCACTCGCAGAGAGAAGACAGCAACGTCATGGCGGTAACCGAGGAAGAAATGAGACACTACTGGACTGCAAAGAATGATAAAAAAAGAGAAAACAAAGCATGAGGCGAGCCAGCCGCGGCTCAGTTAACACTGAAGCATGTGATGAGCAGTCTGGTCTTCTCTACTGTCACACTGAATATGAGTTCATCAGTGTAGCACCACGTTTCCTATATAACCTTTCATTTGCAAACTTCAGATCTCAGTCTATTGAGGCACTTTCTGTAGGAGATTGGTCCTGGTGAACACACTTGACCTGCACATCGTGCAGTGCCCCCTGAAGGTAAGGAATCTATCACGTGGTACTCTCAGATACTTCGGGATCTCACAGCACTATTTGAGCCTAGTGTATGTACAAAATTAAAGTTGCCATCGCCATCATTGTCACGTATGCAATTCGGCTATGGCGAGTGCATCTTCTAACACGATCGATCACCTGTTCATAATGCACGGCCTGTAGCGGAGTGGTTACACGAGAATAACATTCCTGCAATGGACTGACCTGCACAGAGTCCTGACCTTAATGCTATGGAACACATTTGGGATGTTTTGGAACGCCTAATTCGTGCCAGGAATCACCGACCGACGTCGATACAGCTGCTCAGTGCAGCACTCCGTGAAGAATGGGCTGCCATTCCCCAAGAAACGTTGCAACACCTGATTGAACATATTCCTGCGAGAGTGGAAGCGGTCATCAAGGCTAGGGGTGGGCTAACACAAAATTGAATTCCACCATTACCAATGGACGGCGCCACGAACTTGTAAGTCATTTTCAGCCAGGTGTCTGGATACTTTGAAATGTCCCCTTAGAGAAATTGATATTTTAGTGTGCTGAGCGAAACTGAACCTACTCAGACATTACTCTCTTTACTTATTCTGATCAACACTAAACTGACACACAATATTTATTTTATTTTATTTCATTTATTTATTTATGTTTTTTTAGCGCAACGCAGTCTGCTTTTCAATAATCCCAGCAAAAGAATGGCCCTGACAAACAATAACCCATATCTTTAATGAATCAATTACCTCACAAAACTCTTGCTTACTCAAACTAGTGCAATACAGCGAGCGCCAATACTGCCAGCTAAATAAAAAATTCTAACTACTGAAGTCACTAACTACTGATAGGCATAGTTAGCAAATGAAAGATTTTGATGGACAACAAACAATGTGTTTACCTTAATAGTGCTCAAAAAGGCACTATTACTCCGCCATCTCTCTCCTCACATCCACCACTGCTGGCGGCTCACCTCCAACTGCGCAACGCTACGCGCTGTTCGCATCTAACTGCCCAACACTACAATAGCAAATTCCAACAGTGCCAACCAGCCACAGACTGCACACAGCATAGTCAGTGATTTTCATACAGAGCGCTACGTGGCGTTACCAACGAAAAAACCTAAACGGCCTACTTACATAACACCCATGCTCCGCACAAAAAATTTTACAAATTGTTTTGGGCAGTGGCCAGGATTGACTTGAATAATTTTTTTCACAATTACAACAACAAAGATATCAAATGCATATGAAACGTTCCCTTAGAAAAATTTATGAATAACTGTGCTTGGGTACTCCTTACGTTATTTGATTTTCAAACAGCTGAGCACAACTGAACGTACTCAGATATTTCGCTCTTTACTTATCCTAATCAACACTAAACTGACAAATATTTTTAGCGCAACGCAATCTGACTTTCAGTAATCCCTACAAAAGAATGGCTCTGACTAACAATAACCTATACCTTTCGTGAATCACTTACCTCACAAAAATCTTCGTTACTCGAACTACTGCAATACAGCGAGCGCCAATACTGCCCGCTAAGTAAAAAATTCTAACTACTGAAGTCACTAACTACTGATAGGCATAGTTAGCAAATGAAAGCTGTTGATAGAGAACAATGTATTTACCTTAATAGTGTTCAAAAGTCATGATATATATATATCAGTTCATGACATCCAGTCTTACAAAATCACTCTCTCTGATGGACACACGTCCAGATCATCCGCTCTCAAAACTCCGCCATCTCTCTCCCCACATCCACCACTGCTGGCGGCTCACCTCTAACTGCGCAACGCTACGCGCTGTTCACATGAACTTTCTTATTGTTCCATTATTGTCGACGGAAAATATATTGGGAGTAGACTTTTTGAATGAATACAAAGCAATCTTAAACGTTCACGAAGCTGAAATAAGTTTAGAGAAAGAAAGTAAGTCAATAGCTTTGAAATTTGAAGATTGGCTCTCAAACCATGACGAGGAAATTAATCGGCTTTACCTTCTGTTAGACAACAGTTCGGAGTTTTCGACGGAACTTGACACTAACAATCACTCTGCAAGTATTCACAGGGATGATATCGACGGCGTATTTGATACTAATGAGTTAATTCAGAATAAAATTCAAACAGTTGAGAATTGTAATGACACTGATAGGCAGGACCTTTTTGGGATTTTACAAGCACATTCCACAGTTTTTACTCACATAACAGGAACAATCAAGGGATTTCAATACCAATTTCATGTTCGTGAGCATACTAAATTTTGTGTTAGACCATACGTAATTCAGGCACATTATAAGGACTGTGTTAGAACAGAAATACAATCTATGCTTGACGAGGGAATTACTGAGCCTGCAGTAAGCCCATACAACGATCCATTACAGGTTTGTTGAGAAGAAAAATGGATCGATCAGGCTTGTCTTAGATTCGAGACAAATCAATACTATCATCATTCCTGAAACAGACAGGCCGCAAACTTTGGAAGAACTTCTTCAAAATTTTAATGGTGTAAAAGTGTTGTCTTCCATTGATCTCAGATCCAGCTATTATCAGATCGAACTTCATCCAGAATGTAGAAAATACACAGCTTTTCTTTGTTTAGGCGTTTGTTATCAATTTCGGAAACTTCCTTTTTGTTTGAACATTTCTTTGGCAGCTTTCATTCGTGGGCTAAATTCCATATTACCTGAGTTCTTAAAACGTTACATTACCTTATATGTGGACGATATTCTGATAGCAGAAGCCTCATGGGAACAACATAATCGCATCCTCAACGGCGTGTTACATATTTTTGCAGAATCTGGAATTACAGTTTACTTGGAAAAGTCTGAATTCGGTGTAACAATGGTAAAGTTTTTGGGACATATTATTTCTTCTGAAGGGATTCAGCTGGCTCTGAAAAGTTAGAAGCAATCAGAGCCATTCCAGTTCCATCCACAAAAAAAACAAGTCCGCGGTTTTCCAGTTATCGTAAATTTTTACCGTCGTTTACTGAACATGCAAATTCTAGTTACACCAAAACTTTGTTCTCTCACTGGAAAAAAATACTATTTGGAAATAAGACGAATAGGCACAATTGGAATTCAGTTCTTTGAAAGAATCTCTACTTAACGTGCCAATATTAGCTCATCCAGATTTGTCACAAGATTTCTGCCTTAGCATGGATACTTCTAAAGTCGGTCTTGGTGCCCATTTATTTCAAAAAGCCATAGAAAATGACGCTACTGTTCAGAAAACCATTGCTTTTGCTAGACGAGTGCTAACAAAATCTGAAAAATATTATTCCATTACTGAATTAGAAGCTTTAGCTATCGTTTGGGCATTGAACAAATTCCGTTTCTTTCTTTCTGTTAAGCACGTAAAAGTATACAGTGATCACTGTGCACTACAATTTATTATGTCTTCAAAATTAAATCATGACAGGTTAAAACATTGGGCATTGTTTCTGTAAGAATTCCACTTCACAATAGTCTACATTCCCAGCAAGGAGAAGATTGCTGCGGACGCACTGTCACGCGCATCGGCTGGGCTTGAGAAAAGTAACACAGAAGGCAACCTCGAGGAAAATTTCAGTATTCTTTACATTCAGAAAGTCGCCTTTGAAAACTTCATCACCATATCTTTAAAGGACCTTGTTCATGAACAAGATAATAATCCGATTTTGACAGACATTAAAAGTAAATGGCGTGAAAAGACACACAGATTCAGCATTATTATCTGGTTAGAAACAACATACTCTTTAAACGCTGCACTATTGATGACAAGCTATGGGTACTTAGCATTCCTGACGATTTTGTTAATAAGCTCATTTGGTACATTCATTTCAGCTATGCACATTTTGCTCCACGAAAATGTTATATTCTTCGGACGACTTGTTATTTAAACAATATGGAAAAGAGAATTCGAAGAGTCTTGTCTACTTGTAAACTTTGTCAAAAGGCTAAACCATCTACTATCTCACATCGTGCTCCGTTGTTTCCTATAACCTATACACCCTACTTACAACTTTTGATCATATAGTGTAAGCCTTCCTGAGTGGGACATGTTGCTAAACTGATTGAAACCCTTTCTCGCTCCACGAAGTTTGTGTACGACATATGCCAAGTAACACATTAAATTTGTTGGAACCACTATCTTCGAAATCAGTTAATAGTAGCAAATGTAAGTAGTGTCTGTAATCTTTCCACAGGACCAGTGGAAAGCTGCCGCAACGGTGGTGTGTGGAGCGTTGCAACCGGGTCATGCACCTGCCCACAAGGATTTACTGGCGTCTACTGTGAGGAAGGTAGGAATTTTTTAAAATTATTCGTAGTGTATCATTTCACTGATAATCCGAGTGTGTGTTTGTAACTGTGTATGTGTACGTATCTTATAATTACATTAGTCTGTGAATGTTGTTGTTGTGGTCTTCAGTCCTGAGACTGGTTTGATGCAGGTCTCCATGCTACTCTATCCTGTGCAAGCTTCTTCATCTCCCAGTACCTACTGCAACCTACATCCTTCTGAATCTGCTTAGTGTATTCATCTCTTGGTCTCCCTCTACGAATTTTACCCTACACGCTGCCCTCCAATGCTAAATTTGTGATCCCTTGATGCCTCAAAACATGTCCTACCAACCGATCCCTTCTTCTAGTCAAGTTGTGCCACAAACTTCTCTTCTGCCCAATCCTATTCAATACCTCCTTATTAGTTACGTGATCTACCCACCTTATCTTCAGCATTCTTCTGTAGCACCACATTTCGAGAGCTTCTATTCTCTTCTTGTCCAAACTGGTTATTGTCCATGTTTCACTTCCATACATGGCTACACTCCATACAAATACTTTCAGAAACGACTACCTGACACTTAAATCTATACTCGATGTTAACAAATTTCTCTTCTTCAGAAACGATTTCCTTGCCATTGCCAGTCTACATTTTATATCCTCTCTACTTCGACCATCATCAGTTATTTTACTCCCTAAATAGCAAAACTCCTTTACTACTTTAAGTGTCTCATTTCCTAATCTAATCCCCTCAGCATCACCCGATTTAATTTGACTACATTCCATTATCCTCGTTTTGCTTTTGTTGATGTTCATCTTATATCCTCCTTTCAAGACACTGTCCATTCCGTTCAACTGCTCTTCCAAGTCCTTTGCTGTCTCTGACAGAATTACAATGTCATCGGCGAACCTCAAAGTTTTTACTTCTTCTCCATGAATTTTAATACCTACTCCAAATTTTTCTTTTGTTTCCTTTACTGCTTCCTCAATATACAGATTGAATAACATCGGGAAGAGGCTACAACCCTGTCTCACTCCTTTCCCAACCACTGCTTCCCTTTCATGTCCCTCGACTCTTATAACTGCCATCTGGCTTCTGTACAAATTGTAAATAGCCTTTCGCTCCCTGTATTTTACCCCTGCCACCTTCAGAATTTGAAAGAGAGTATTCCAGTTAACGTTGTCAAAAGCTTTCTCTAAGTCTACAAATGCTAGAAACGTAGGTTTGCCTTTTCTTAATCTTTCCTATAAGATAAGTCGTAAGGTTAGTATTGCCTCACGTGTTCCAACATTTTTACGAAATCCAAACTGATCTTCCCTGAGGTCCGCTTCTACCAGTTTTTCCATTCGTCTGTAAAGAATTCGTGTTAGTATTTTGCAGCTGTGACTTATTAAGCTGATAGTTCGGTAATTTTCACATCTGTCAACACCTGCTTTCTTTGGGATTGGAATTATTATATTCTTCTTGAACTCTGTGAGTATTTCGCCTGTCTCATACATCTTGCTCACCACATGGTAGAGTTTTGTCATGACTGGTTCTCCCAAGGCCATCAGTAGTTCTAATGGAATGTTGTCTACTCCGGGGGCCTTGTTTCGACTCAGGTCTTTCAGTGTCTGTGAATAAATGGTACGATTTTAGAGTTTTTATCAAGTGCTGACTGACTTTGTGAAGCCCATAATTAAGTACAGTATGCTTGCTGCGTGTTGGCTATTTACTTTCAGCTGCTATACTTTCATTTCCCTTTTGGCATTCTGGCGACTAAGCGTGCGAGATTTACGTAAATCTAACATACTCAACAATGTCAGGCATACCTACTGCAAGACTACTAACAGTTTTTACACAGTTGCACCACTTTCTTTCTTTTTGCATTTTTAGTTTCATCAATGGAAGTTGTTTCCTGGTGTCTTAACACACGTATGAGTGCTACCTTCAAGTTCTTACCTCTACAGGGTGTTTGGAAATTCCTCTCACAAAATTCATGGGCTTGTGTAGGGCAGTGACTGCATAATATTTTGAACAGAAACCCACGTCTGGGAAGGTATCGTTTCCGTTCTAACACGTTATAAATTCAAATGTTTAAATCAGCCACTTCTGCATGAGGAACTGAATGAGGAGTGATATAGTACAATTATTACCTGAGCACTAGAAAGGAAACATTCATTATCAGTTAAATGCATTTGTCTGTATAACACTTACACATTACATGTTAACATTATCCAAAAACAAACAAAAAAACCCGGCACACTGTAAATACACAACAGTACTGATGCATTACAACAGCAGCTCGACGTGGCGACCACCAGCATTGTTACAGACTCTGCCCACATCACCGCCTACCTTGTTGCATACCAGCACAACCAGCTCTGCGACTTTTCTGTTTCCCTCAGCAGATGCAGACACCATACACATATGCACTGAAACTGTCGTAGAACGCAAACGGTACGTTTCCGGACATGGGCTGTCATTCAGAAAGCAGCGTCATTCTAAATGATGGACCCATTTTCAGAACTTCCCATTTATTCAAGTACAAATCCAAAATGAACAGGCCTGATACCAATGAAAAGAGGAACTTTCAAGGTATTGTTTCATTATGTTTGATATCAGTATAATAGATTTAATAATTTTCAATAATTTATAATTAATTAGTTTTTAACAATTATATAATAATTAGAAATGTGATAAATGCTATAAACGTTCAATGTGGCCACCATTGGCTGTATGGTAACCAAACTCGTCCCACACACGCTAAGCGTATCTGCTGTTGCTGAGCGCACGGCAGCTGTGGTCCGGTTCCACACATCGTTCAGAGTGGTCGGTACAGGCGGGATGTAAACAGCTTCCTTCACATAACCTCGTAAGAAAAAGTCGCAGGCTGTGAGATCAGGAGATCTCGGTGGCCAGAAGTGCAGAGCCGGGTCCTCGAGTCCCCTGCGACTGATCCAACACTGAGGAAGGGAGTCATTCAGGGAGCCTCGTACGTCACGATGCCAACGGGGCGGAGCTCCATCCTCTTGGAAACTGAAGTCCTGGGAATCTTGCACAACTTGAGAGAACAGCCATTGTTCCAACATGTCCCAATATGTGCTTGCCATTACAGTTCTTTCTGCAAACAAAAATGGTCCGTAAGCCTTTGTACTGGCTAAGGCACAGAACACTTCAGTCTATTTCTTGTTGCAACGGTGAATGTGGATTTTTCCAAACCCCATATGCGAACAATGTGCCTGTTGACTTTTCCACTGAGGTGGAACGTCGTTTTATCTCTAAAAATTACGGCCCTACTGCCGCGCGAACTCTACCAGCCGCTTCTGAAACCATCACCACCCGCCCGCAGCCTCCTGCCAAAACCTTTGAAACTTTCTCTTTTCATTGGTATAAAGCTTGTGTGGGAATTGGTACTGTCAATAGTGACCAAGAATAGGGAATTACAAAGCCGGGATACAGTATGTCAGATGTAGTTAACGGTAAAAGCCCGAAGTTAGATAAGGAGACCAGATGCCATACACAGTCCTAGTCTTTCTCCAAGTCGCAGGAGACCTACATTGCCGATTTTTTGAATTTGAGTGGAGGAAAAATGAGTGGGGTACACGAGTTTGTGATCAGAGGATATGGCAGGATGCAAGCTCGATTAGTTCTAGTGTTCAGGTGTTTACAGGTGGGTCAGAAGATGGATTTAGAGACACTGCTGGACAGTCAAATCAGGCTGAAAGGGCAGTAAGAAGATGCATAGTTAGGGGGCTTGTGCTGCTTGCAGAACAGTGAGATTTTGAGGGTTTTTCACATTTCAAATGGTTCAAATGGCTCTGAGCACTATGGGACTCAACATCTTAGGTCATAAGTCCCCTAGAACTTAGAACTACTTAAACCTACCTAGCCTAAGGACATCACACACACCCATGCCCGAGGCAGGATTCGAACCTGCGACCGTAGCAGTCCCGCAGTTCCGGACTGCAGCGTCAGAACCGCTAGACCACCGCGGCCGGCTTTTCACAGTTCAAGACGGTAACCTGCAGAGACCATCATGTAGTAAATGGATGTAAGTGTGGAGAGAAAAGGGAGGGGCATTGTTTTAGGTGTCAAAAGGTCATGTGTTGAGGACCAACAATGACTTGTTTTATGTCATGCGAAATAATAGGTACATTCAGTTCTGTTTGTGATATGTTGTTGAAGTAGTGGAAACAGGGAGCCAGGGGTGGGGCAATAGTATTTGTGCATTCACAGATTGCAGGAAATGGTGAGTAATCAATATGTGAGTCATCATAAATGAAGAAGATGTTGGAGATATAGGTTGCAACGTGATCAGCTTTGTTTAGGTTGTCAGGTATTGGTTGATGTTGTAGAAGAGTGGACAGTGAGTCAATGGAATGTTTTCCAAACTTGGGAGGGTTAATGGGGAGTGTACCACTGAATCTGGTAGAATTCTGGCGCCAGTGCCGATATTCTTTGAATTTAATAAGCTATGTGTCCTCGGAATCTTTCAAGACGGCATACATGAACAAAACGTCCTCGGTTTTCCAGCCGCGTCAATTCGAATAAAATCCTCGAGCTTTCGATGGCCATCTCCGCCATCGTCTTTAGGAGTTCACTGACCGCCGTGGCTGCTACGGTTTCTCGCTTGTAAAGGCATTATGACATCATCAGGAGCCAATCAGATCGATCCAATGTGACGCGCGCGCTTACGTCGACCAGTGCAGCTGGGGGAGCTTTTGCCCGAAGCAGCTTCGGTGACGTCAGGTGGCGCCAGGGGCAGGCGCCACGTTTGAAAATGCCGCTCTCGCGCCGCGCATCTGTGTCTGCTTTCTTCGATGTGCGACGCCCGCCCTCATGCCCTGCTGAGTGTATATCCCTGGTCTCTGTCGAAATATTTGTTGTTTAAACGAATATCGACCGCTTCCTTTATAACACAGTCCCAATATGTAGACACATGAACCAACACTTTTCTATTTTTGAAATGTATTTTATGTCCATTTCCTAGGGAATGCTTCGCTATGGCCGACTTGTCAAGCTCCCTTTGTTACTAGTGTGTTTCTGTACATGTCAATGGTGTGGTATCCTAGTTACGAGTCCCTAGGAAGGAATGGTATGAGTGATGGGATTGTTGGAGGAATAGTATAGCTTATAGGGTGACAAGGATACATGATATCTGTGGGAATGTTGGCTGATATAGCATCTGAAAAGAACTGTAAGAAGGGTGGGGTGGGATCAATATAATCTGGTAGGTGGCAGGTTCTGTGTGGCTTCCAATATGCATATCTGTGAATTCCTGGTAGACGTTTCCGTTGATGTGGCAGTATTCTTCGATAACACTGCGACAGAGGTTGGGATCTGGTGCATGGGCTAGAGGCAGTGTGTAAGCGATGGTGAGCTGAACAGGTAGGTGGTCACTTTCAAATGGATTGGGGACTGCTGCAGTGAGGCGTCCAAGGAGGTTGAGAGGAGACAACTAGAGTAGTGTCCTAAGGGTAGGTGCACTGGGGAGTCGAGAGAATGTCCCCTTGGACGCGGTGTGTAACCGAATGCTGCAATCAAGCAGAGGATCTACTGCAGATGTTGAGTCAGTAGCAATCACACAGGTTTGAGACGTTTGGTCAATATGGATGAAGAAGTCACAGGAAATGGGGTGAGTAGGTGGATTTATGTAGTGTTACAGATAACTGTTAAGGTTTTGAAGAAGATAGTAAGGATAAGATATTCAGTGGGAGTATTTCATAAGGGCTGTGGTCAAACAGGGTTTTTCTTCTGGTGACCGATTGCAACTTCACCTTTTGCCACTAGAATGCGATTATCTGAACGTCCACAGTACACAGAAAGATTCGGATGGTCTGACAGGTTTTGTATAAGGATTCATTAAATAGGAAGCCATGGATTTTGTATAGGGATGGAGAGTGTATGAAGGGGACTTTCCTTTTTAGAGGAGAATGTTTGTTATGGAATAGAATGTTGTAGTGTAATCACTCTATGATAACTTGGATGGTGAATACAATGAGTTTAAACTAAGATGTCGAGGTGGATGGTTGTGGAGGTAAGTGAATTGGGTGCTGAGATGGAGAGATTACTGTGAGAAATGTCATGAAGGGTATGTGGGGTAGATGTTTTGGAGCACAATCATCATGAATTTCATGACACTTCAGGCATGAGGGGTTTGGTAAGTTCGGACGTGGCTTTGCATTTCACGGAATAGGAGGGATAGGTGTTGTTTCATGTGCTGTACGAGGTGCATTCAAGTTCTAAGGCCTCCGAATTTTTTTCTAATTAACTTCTCACCCGAAATCGATGAAACTGGCGTTACTTCTCGACGTAATCGCCCTGCAGACGTACACATTTTTCACAACGCTGACGCCATGATTCCGTTGCAGCGGCGAAGGCTTCTTTAGGAGTCTGTTTTGACCACTGGAAAATCGCTGAGGCAATAGCAGCACAGCTGGTGAATGTGCGGTCACGGAGAGTGTCTTTCATTGTTGGAAAAAGCCAAAAGTCACTAGGAGCCAGGTCAGGTGAGTAGGGAGCATGAGGAATCACTTCAAAGTTGTTATCACGAAGAAACTGTTGCGTAACGTTAGCTCGATGTATGGGTGCGTTTTCTTGGTGAAACAGCACATGCGCAGCCCTTCCTGGACGTTTTTGTTGCAGTGCAGGAAGGAATTTGTTCTTCAAAACATTTTCGTAGGATGCACTTGTTACCGTAGTGCCGTTTGGAACGCAATGGGTAAGGATTACGCCCTCGCTGTCCCAGAACATGGACACCATCATTTTTTTAGCACTGGCGGTTACCCGAAATTTTTTTGCTGGCGGTGAATCTGTGTGCTTCCATTGAGCTGACTGGCGCTTTGTTTCTGGATTGAAAAATGGCATCCACGTCTCATCCATTGCCACAACCGACGAAAAGAAAGTCCCATTCGTGCTGTCGTTGCGCGTCAACATTGCTTGGCAACATGCCACACGGGCAGCCATGTGGTCGTCTGTCAGCATTCGTGGCGCCCACCTGGATGTCACTATTCTCATTTTCAGATCGTCATGCAGGATTGTGTGCACAGAACCCACAGAAATGCCAACTCTGGAGGCGATCTGTTCAACAGTCATTCGGCGATCCCCCAAAACAATTCTCTCCACTTTGTCGATCATGTCGTCAGACCGGCTTGTGTGAGCCCGAGGTTGTTTCGGTTTATTGTCACACGATGTTCTGCCTTCATTAAACTGTCGCACCCACGAATGCACTTTCGACACATCCATAACTCCATCACCACTTGTCTCCTTCAACTGTCGATGAATTTCAATTGGTTTCACACCACACAAATTCAGAAAACGAACGATTGCACGCTGTTCAAGTAAGGAAAACGTCGCTGTTTTAAGTATTTAAAACAGTTCTCATTCTCACCGCTGGCGGAAAATTATATCTGCCGTACGGTGCTGCCATCTCTGGGACGTATTGACAATGAACACGGCCTCATTTTAAAACAATCCGCATGTTTGTATCTCTTTCCAGTCCGGAGAAAAAAATCGGAGACCTTAGAGCTTGAATGCACCTCGTAGTTAGAGGGGAAGCTATGTTAAGGCATAGCTGAAAGAAGTTAGACGCTTTTCCGGTGGACAGGTAATGTAACAGCAACAGAGAGGGCTGCATTACGGTCTCTCGGAGATGATCCTGTCATTGTCATTTTACTTTCGGACAAAGGCAATGCCACGTTTGTCTTAAACAAACAGGATTAGGTACCAAAGATGCAATGTTTATTATCTGACAGCGTATTGCAGGATCGATGGTGACTCCACAAAAAGTGTTGAGAGCAATATGAACAGACTGCTGAAGAAAAATGGTTTGTCGTGGGACACCTTCAAGAGTCCTAACGCCTATAGTGCTATTCCCCCTAGGTCATATGGTCTTCCGAAAGTACACAAGGAACGAGATCCTTTCCGTCATATAGTGAGCAATATCGGCGCTCCGACATATCGTGTAGCAAAGCATCTTGCTTCTCTGTTGAGCCCACAATTTGGTCGGTGTGAACATCATATCAGGAACTCAGCTGATTTTTTACGTCATTTGGAGGGAATGCGGTTGAATGACTGATATTTTAGTAAGTTTTGAAGTGGTCTCTCTCTTTCTCTCGTGTTCCTCTGTGTGATTCGCCGTGGTTAATTGAGGTTAGGTTTGGTGTTGAATTAACTAACCTTTTTCGACAAGTGTTGACATCCACTACTGTTTTTATTCAATGACCAGTATTACGAGCAGACAGATGAAGTTTCCATGGGTAGCCCGTTGTCTCCTCTGACTGCAAATTTGTTTACAGAAGACTTCAAGGAATGTGCATTGGAGTCCGCGCCTTTGAAACACGCCCACTTCTACAGATATGTTGATAATACTTTTGTTGTTTGGCCTCATGGTAGCGAGAATTTGAATGCCCTTTTAGCCCTTCTGAACTCGATCCACCCGAACATTCACTTTGCGATGGAGGTGGAAGAGGATGGTTGCCTTCCCTTTCTTGACGTTAGGAGGAATGGTTGAGGGACCAATACGACATGCAGTCTACCGGAAACGTACTCTCACTGACTCGCATTTACAGGCTGATAGTTGTTACCGTACTGCCCAGCGTGAAGGGGTACTCCGTACCTTGGTACACAGGCCACATACCATTCCCGACACTTGGAGTTTGCCAGCTGAGCTGGCCCAGCGTGAAACTACATTTCGTCAAAATGGTTATAGTGAAAGACAGATTGAAGGTGCGTTGTGCTATCGACCGGCTGTGCATTGGGTGACTGATGATAATACTCAGTCGACACCTAAGTCTACTGCCTTTCTCCCTTTCGCAGGAAGCACTTCCATCAAGATCGGTCGTATTTTGCGGAAATACGATGTGAAATGTGTTTTTCCGACTTCCATGTAAAATAAGAGTGCTTTAAGGTTCTGTTAAAGCGGGTGTGTATTGCATTCCTTGTAGCTGTGGCATGGAATACTTTGGTCGGGCTATCAGGACAGTGGAGGAACGATGTACCGAGCATAAACGGCACACACGGTTACAGCAGCCAGGTGGATCTGCTACTGCCGTACATTGTTTTGATGCTGGTCATCCTCTGCTATATAACAACACCGAAATATTGTCGTACACGTCCAGCTATTGGGGCTGTGTTATTAAAGAGACTGCTGAGGTTAAATTAACGAGCAACCATGTAAACCGCGATAGATGCGTTTGTTGAAACTCTGCTTGGAATCGTGTTCTCTCCCTCGTCAAAAAACAGAAGAACAGAGTCAACGCTACCTCGCTTGCCAGTTCGTAGTCTTTCACTATCGATGCCTCTGGTTATCTTTGGTGGCAATGTCTGTGTGTTATCTCTCCTGAATCACTCCAAGAACAGAGGTTTAAAATTTGTTTGTACATCGCCTGTCGGTTTCAGTTTGTGCCTTCAAAATGGCGGGGTGTAGTCTACTCCCGTCGAAATATCGGCGGTCGCTGTAAATTGTACCTGGCTGAATTCCCGTAAGTTGTTTGAAAATTTTATACGCCAGGAGAAACTCAGATCCCGAAGAGAAATTTCCATTTAGAGCAAGCACTTTGTGAAGAACACACCGGTAGCAAGCGAGTGCCTTGATGACAAGTATGATTTACGACACACGCTTTCTTCCCCTACTTTTGTCGAATGGTTCGTTAAACTATCGGTTGTGTATTCTACTGCATTCTACTAGGAGGGATTTGAAAATTTAGCTTGGCCTTAATACGATCGATGGAACTGACAATACAAGTAACAGAAAAAGATATCGTTGAGTATGTGAGGCGAAATTGGTCAAAAAGTGACGTTTCCCGATTTTTATCTCTTAATAATATTTGCTCTCTCAAGAATAATTAGCCGCTTCATATAACGATTAATTCCAATAGGAAGTATAGTTTTTATTATTTCAGAGTTAATAGTGCAAGTGTAAAAGTACTCTATCTCCGGAACTACTCACTCCAAAAGATTGTGATTTACAGGTATTCATTCCTTGAATTCATGTTCACGTTAAGAGGTTGGATGCAGTGTGTAAAATGAAACAGCGACACTACACATGCATTTTGTGGAGACTCCAACTGGCAAAAAGGAAGGCTTACAGACGAAAACATTGATGAACTCCAGCAACATTGTGGAATGGCAATAAGAAACAAATCATGTGACCTACAAGGGATGAACAGAGCAGTGTGGGCTACATTCTTCCTCAAATCATCCCCTGAAGATACACCTATACATGGTCTGTGCCCACCTCGTGCTGATTCATGGTGCAAGTACCGCAAAACTAAGGCAGCTGGTACAGAGGAACACTTCTGGCACAAAAATAGCGTACCATTTACAGTGATGAAAGCTAGGCAGTTAACTCATCGTGAAGTTCTTTCCAAATATCTCTATGGTCGAACGCAAAACGCGAATGAGTCTTTCAATAACGTCATTTTGACCCGCATACAAAAAAAGTCTTTGTAGGAATGACGACTCTACGCTTGGGTGTTTGTGACGCTGTGATAACGTTTAACGGTGATAATAAGAGAAGAATTAGGGTACTACAGCAACTCGTTATCATTCCCGACCTTCCAACGGATGGACTGACTTAGAATCATGAAAGCCCAGCCTGAGTGAAACTGTAGTTTGAAAAAATTTCCGATCCCTAATTGTCGAAGGTTCTGAAAAAATGGGTCATCAATATTGCAGGTTTAACGCTGTATGTATGGGATGTACACACTCCCATTAACACTATCAAGACATGCATGTTAAACGTCATTTAATTACACGTCGAAGTATTATGGAGAGATACAGAGACAGGTGGCTGGGGTAAAATACAGGAAGCAAAAGGCTATTTACAGTTTGTACAGAAACCAGATGTCAGTTATAAGAGTCGAGGCATATGAAAGGGAAGCAGTGGTTGGGAAGGGATGAGACAGGGCTGTAGCCTATCCTCGATGTTATTCAATCTGTATGATGAGCAAGCAGTGAAGTAAACAAATGAAAAAATCGGAGTAGGTGTTAAATCCATAGAGAAGAAATAAAAACTATGAGGTTCGCCGATGGCATTGTAGTTCAGTGAAGGACAGCAAAATACTTCGAAGAGCGGTTGAATGGAATGGATAGTGTCTCGAAAAAGGATATAAGATGAACATCAACAAAGGCAAAACGAGGATAATGGAAAGTAGTCGAATTAAGCCGGGTGATGCTGAGGGAATTAGATTAGGAAATGAGACACTTAAAGTAGTGAAGGAGTTTAGCTATTTGGGGAGCAAAATAGCTGATGATGGTCGAAGTAGAGAGGATATAAAATGTAGACTGGCAATGGCAAGGAAAACGGTTCTGAAGAAGAGAAATTTGTTAACATCGAGTATAGATTTAAGTGTTAGGAAGTCGTTTGTAGCCATGTATGCAAGTGAAACGTGGACGATAAAAAGAGTTTACACAAGAAGAGAACAAAAGCTTCCCAAATGTGGTGCTACAGAAGAATGCAGAAGATTAGATGGGTAGATCACATAACTAATGAGGAGCTATTGAACAGAACTGGGGTGAAGAGGAGTTTGCGGCACAACTTGACAAGAAGAAGGGACCAGTTGGTAGGACATGTTCTGAGACATCAAGGGATCACAAATTTAGCAATGGAGGGCAGCGTGGAGGGTAAAAATCGTAGAGGGAGACCAAGAGATGGATACACTAAGCAGATTCAGAAGGATGTAGTTTGCAGTAAGCACTGGGAGGTGAAGAATCTTGCACAGGATAGAGTGGCATGGAGGGCTGCATCAAACCAGTCTCAGGACTGAAGACCACAACAACAACAACAACACAGAGACAGGAATTCGAAAGTGAAAGTAAAGTAACTTGATTTCCGTTCACTGTGGGCGGTGGAAAGTGAAGATAAAGTTGAGTTTGGTACGACTCTACTAGTCTTGTATATGAGCCTTCTACAAGCCCATAAACGCTGTACTCTGTACAACATCGCTCGCAAACTTTTGCTACTAGGGTTGGCGGTTATTGCTGAGACAACTAGTTTTCGCTTAATTTGGTTTTTTTCAAATGCCAGTTTAACCTGTTAACCCCTTCAACACAACCGGTTTCTCAAATAGCCGATTTTCGATTTTTTTCCTCATTATTTCGTGTAATAAATCTAGAAATCGAAGAAAGACTGAAAAATTTTGTCTCAATGACGCTCAAGGTACAAAGGCAAATTGTTAAATCAAAACGGAAAAAAGACTTACTTGATCTGCTATTCTTCTATCACAAAAAATCACCGGTATTCTGCTACTGGTCCTATTTTTTGAAAGTATTCTCTTACTGACTGTAATTTTTTGAAACTCTTCTCAAGAATCATATCACTATTTGGGAATTAAGAACAGTCAGTGCTGAAGGGCGGAAACTGGGGAGAAAGCCTCTATTGGAGTGTTAATTTGTCCACTGTCATGGGCTACAAGCAGGTGGAGGCATGTTGTAAAGACACAGGCAGCAGATCAGCTACTTTCTATTTCCACTGTATACTATGAGTGAATTGTTGATAACTTTTTAATTTATTAGTGTAACCGCAATTTCCTTCCTCTTTTATTATTTCATAGAAATGGCAGGCAAATCTCTAATCTCCCAAAGCAAATGAAACATTGCACTTGACTCCTACATACATTGTAAATATAAAAATACTTCCAGACTAGGGTTGGTGGCATTCTACAATACTACGGATGTACGCCGACAACAGCGAGAAACTACTGTACAGACCTAGTCAAGTACGTGGGGGAGGAGGGGGGGGAGCGAGGGTGGCGGCTTCGTTAAAGAGGCTCTTAAAAAGGTAACTTTTCCATTTTACTCTGACAATTCATTTATTTATTTATTTATTTTATGTAATAATTCCTTTGAGAGGTATTCATACTAATGGTACTTGGCCTCTTAAACTACGCAAGAAAAACTTTTGTTAAAAAAAAATGGTTCAAATGACTCTGACTTAACTTCTGAGGTCATCAGTCACCTAGAACTTAGAACTACTTAAACCTAACTAACCTAAGGACATCACGCACATCCATTCCCGAGGCAGGATTCGAACCTGCGACCAGAGCGGTCGCTCGGCACTAGACGGTAGCGCCTAGAACCGTACGGCCACTCCGGTCGGCTTTTGTTAAAAAAGTATTAGATTTGGCTATAGGATAACTTCAAACGAATAAAATTTTGAATCAGTGTATTGCTTCTTCGCTAACAAAACGCAGTTCACAAGGGAAAGGCCTCAGACGCGGCCCACTGATTCGGCTCAAATTTTGCAAGTCGCTTGTGTACAACTTAAAACGAAGGAAGGACTAAGATATTTTGGCGGAACAGTCCCCCCGCCTCCCATCTCTTCCAACGCCTCTGCCCCTCCCCCCTCCCATTATTGTGAAAATCACCCCTAAAGGTTGTGACGAGCAATCGACTCAAAATTGGCGGGATCGATAAGCCGGCACAGTAGCTCAGGGTGTTCGATGAGAGGCTGGCTGCTCTGTGTAATAAGAGCTGAGTGAAGGGATCAACGGATGTCATGTGACGTCCGCTACGATCAAATACAACGAACAATAATGTTCCCTGTTTATGTCTATGTAACTAGTTTTTGTTTGTTGTGCCATATCTTTCAGTTGCATAATCGACAAGAGCTGAAACATATAGTTGGGAGCCTAACACAGACGACGGCAAGCGGGAAGTTACCGACGCTGCGTTTTCGTTTGTAAAAGTGTTGCAAGACAAATGTATTATCAATAGACTTCCCGAAGCAGGCAGTTCTGTCTCGCGGCGTTCCAGGTTGATAGGAGCGGCTATCGAGCGATTTTTGGATCTGACGAACGAAATGACTTTTGTTGGTACTGATGAACTATACCATGAAGGCGAAGCAGAAGGTGATTCCAGTGGAAGCTATCACAACTAGTGAATCGCAAACTGGTCACAACACTTTGGAAATGTCCACGTCGCAGGCAATCTGTGCTTCACCTGTTCCCGATGAGTATTACGAACCGGTTACTAAACGGCTGAAGTACGGCACTATACCTCTTGAAGTAAAAGTAAAGCCGCTAGCGCTAGCCAGGAATCATCCAAATTGGAACTTACAAACACTGCAAAAGAACAGACCAACAACAGCCCTGAAAAGTAAGAAGGACCTAAAATTGTGCAAAAATGATATTGTTAAATGAGGGACAAGATACAGCAAATACCAGTCCATAAATAAGTGGACATAACGACCGATTTGTTGAATCTGGCCGTCGTAACGAGAATCTAACAACGGGAATAATCCAGGAGGTGGCTGCAGGTGCAGCGCCTCAGTACACGACCGACAAGGATTTTACGTTTGCTGCATCATTATCTTGGGCAAGCAATTTCAAATCGGAATAAAAAATCGTCAACGACACGTCTCTAAACACGTCTCCCACAAGGAGGTAGAAAATATATAAGATATACAGAAAGCGGCTGGTCTTTTCATCACGGCGTCACTTATGACCGGTTTTAATCGAGATTACGTGATCGACACCAATCAAACAGGATGCGAGTATCGGGTGAACATTCGACGCACGTTATCGAAGAAGGGCGAAGAACGAATCCCTGACACATTTGGTAGTAAAGAAAAAAGACTAACTCATTTCCACACGGCGTAATATGTCATCACAGCCTCTGGAAAAGTGTTGCTTAAGGTTTTCCTGTGTTTACAAGAAACGAAGGTTTCAGAAATTTGTTTGCCTACCTTTTCATTATTCCTTATTGATTTACTTACCTCGTTAACCCTCCTATCCCTGTCAATTGATATATGGAAATATACAAACGAGAAGGATAACATCCGCTAGGTTTCCTAGAGATTCGAACCCGGATTCTCCGCTTCCCAGCAAGTTACCTTAGCCGTTGCACTATTTTTTTTAATCATCTAATTTATTCGTTGAAGATCGTTGCCTTTGTTTGGGACGGACGTGCCATGCCACCCGCTCAACTTCGTTGTTGATAGATTCACTCAGTTGATTTTAGGACAGAGGGCTGCTAACCCTACGACCGAACACCCTGAGCTACAGTGCCGCCTAGATTTTCTCAAAAACGGCATGGTGTTGAGCCAAAATATCTTAGAGTACCGTACTTCGTTTTAGGTTGTACACAAGCGACCTGCCAAATTTGAGCCGAATCGGTTTGCTGTGTCTAAGGCTTTCCCCTTCTCAGTCTTCTAACATAAGTTTCACTTTCGAAGAGCAGGAGAGTCTTAATGTTAGGGTGAATAACTTAAAAAGTCAAATGGGATCAAATTTCTTTTAACAATAGCTGTCTTTCTCCTAGAACATAGTCCTATTTAAATTTACAACTTACCTGAAACAAAGTCAGATTTTCTTCAGCACATCAAAACATCCCAAGTTCCTCAATTCAAAAGAAAAATTTATTAAATATTTTTCATTACATTGAAATGGTCAATTTCCTTGAATGATCAAGAGCTTCTTTTAAATTATTATTTCAAATGTCAACTTGAAACTAAATCAAATTTATTTACGAACTAAAACGTAGTACACAGATTGTATGAGCTACAGTTTTGGGATCATAACGTTGAGTCATGAGTTAATTTGAACTAGATTCTAATGTATGAAATGTGATAAATCAGTTTGTATTTATCCATGATAACAGTCTTGGCTACTAATAACCTACACTATGATGTACAATGTACGTTGTCGTTTGTATGACGTTTATTTACACATACGTTAAAGTTGTGACGCCTGGTCTCACTGCTGGAAGGATATTACGAATGAGACATTTCACAGTAGAATATCACCCTTGTAGTAAAACTTAGACATAATATTGGGTGCAGAAAAATTGTGTCAGGAAATTTTAGCCCTGGATAGGTGATGCCCGTAGGAATCAAAATTACTTATGTTATGTAGGTCGACAGTGGACAATTTTTAATCTACGGAAACTTTGCGCCAAGGGCTCCAATTGGCCCCAGGGTTGCCGTGTTGCCGGATGCTCTGTACAGCTCATGACCACGAATGTGTATGTATCGCGTTGGGACAGTGATGGGGCCATGGACGTTTGTATGTGTGAACCGATAGCCATACCATTGCCCATCAACCAACGAATGGCAACACGACACTCCAACGGCCAATCGGAGGGCCTAGTTTCCGTAGTTTAGAAAATGTACGTTGTCGACCTACACAACATAAGTAATTTTGATTCCTACAGGCATCAGCTATCCAGGGTTAAAATTTCGTGGCATAGTTTTTGTCCAACCTGTATACGGCCGTCCCACAAGTGAGGCAAGTTCATGCCCGGATGCATTGTACAAAATGACGATTGATAGGCCGGCCGGAGTGGCCGAGCGGTTCTAGGCGCTACAGTCTGGAATCGCGCGACCGCTACAATCGCAGGTTCGAATCCTGCCTCGCGCATGGATGTGTGTGACGTCCTTAGGTTACTCAGGTTTAAGTAGGTCTAAGTTCTATGGGACTGATGACCTCAGAAGTTAAGTCCCACAGTGCTCAGAGCCATTTGAACCATTTGAACGATTGATAGCCGTCTTCCAGTGCAGGAGGATCATTCGATACTTAAATTGAGACAAATTGTTTTGGATAAAAAACTATTAGCATGGCAAGCTTGGTACTTTTATGGCTTTAAACTGGCATCTCTGGGATGAGCCCTCATCAGCTGATGTATCAACATTGTTTTGTTTATAACCTCAAAAATACATTTCAACATGGCGAGTCGGCTTGAAACTCCACATTAGTTGAAGAACGTTCTGTTATTCGTATTTTACTTGCTGAAGGCGAGAAACCAGTGAATATATACTGTAGAATACTGTAGAATGTCTAAAGTTTATGGTGAAGGTGGTACGAATCGTCCAAATTTTTACAAGTGGATAGGGCAGTTTAAAAATAGTCACGACTCAGTGACTGACGAACGCCGCTCTGGCCGACCAGTAGCAGTTTCAAGTCTCTCACTTGGAAGTGGAACTGGTGACATTATTCGCACCGACCGCCGTGTGACTGTGGAAATGATAGTTGATAAGGTTCAAGTTAGTACTGGTACAGTTCATAACATTATCTGTCACAATATGAAGTACCGCAAAACATGTGCAAGATGGATCCCAAAGGAGCTGACGCAGCTACACAAGGAAACAAAGCTGGGGGTGGGAAAAAGGAACGTTATTAAAGAGAAGGTGAGCTCTTCATCAACAAAATCTTAACTTGTGATGAAACTTGGGTTCACTATTATGAGCCGGAACCAGAAAGACAGAACACCGAATGCGAGCACACCAACTCACCTGTCAAGAAAAAGTTCAACATCGAAGCATCAGCAGGAAAAGTCATGTTGACGGTGTTTTGGGATGCTGGAAGTCCTGTTTTTGTGATTATCTCGGAGAGCACCGTACAATGAACAGCCAGTACTACTCGGATTTGCTTTTAAACCAGCCAACTATGAGAGAGAGGCATCGTGGATCTCTGAGGAGAGGTGTGAATCTCCAGCAAGACAAAGCACGTCCTCATATTGCTCAACTAACCCCTGAAACCATCGAAAAAATGGGCTGGGAAGTACTGCCTCATCCCCTTTACAGTCTTCATTTCGCACCCAGTGATTTCCATTTGTTTGGTGCACTGAAGGAGGCCTTACGTCGGAAGAGGTTCCAGGGTAACGAGGACGTGGAAAAGTTTGTGGGAAATTGGTTGAAACATCAAGATAAAGATTTCTTTGCAGCTCGAATAAAATAGCTTGTAACCCGTTGGAACAAGTGCATAAATGTTCAAGGAGATTATGTTGAAAAGCAGAAAATGTATAGTTTTGTAAAAATAAACGCTTTCTCTCCAGACCAGTTTGTCTCTTTAATTATTGAATGAGCCTCGCAAATAAGATTTTTAGCTCCAAAAAGTCTCTGAACAGATGTTCGGCTCGCCTTCGACGCATCTCTTTTTGTTTAAGCGCAGAGGCTGTATCTTTAAGGGAAGTAGAATCTGTCAGAAAAGAAAGGAATTCGGAAGAAATGGACTGTGGCCTATAGTAAGGGACGACACAGGTACCTGTCTAAGTTGAAGAGGGAAACCACAGAAAACCATTTTCAAGATTGCCAGTGAATGCATTCGACCCACGTCTGCTCCTGACTCTATGGACTGCTAGCTACACGCCTCAAGGTGCAGAGCTACCCTGGTCGGTGGGGAATTTGGAAAAACTGGTTGCCTCACATTGTTTTCAAATAAAATAAGGTGGATCACAACAAAAGATATAATTCTGAAATTGCATATTTCTCCTTCAGTTGTGTATGTTCTGTCATTTTATTGGGCTTAAATGCATACATATTTTAAAATTTGATTGTGCAATAAATTCTTGTCCAGTTATTATAGTATTACAAGAGCGTAAATAGATTTGAACTAAAGTGGGCGGGATGCAGGTCGACCACTACGAAAATATTCTGGAAACGAACGAACTATAGAGTGTGCTGCCATCACACATCCCTTCCCCAAAAGCTCCGTATCGGAACCGGTTTTCATAATTTTAGTACCACCTGGGTGATAAGACCGATCAATATTTTACCATTTGGGCTGGTAATGATAGAAATATGAGCAATATTTTTAAAGAAATGTAACAATCGCCATTTGGGCGATGTTTTTGTTGAGCCGTGACATTTCCGGGCAACAAAGGCAGATCCAAGTGTATTTTTACGAACTGACTTTAATATTATTTGTAGTGCTGTTTATCGCTCTACTGAATATTGAAATACTGCATACACAGACTGCCACCAGTCTCCGAATAACGTGTCGAGCGCTAACATTAAACTGCTGTACATACTTAATTAGGCTATTATGGTAGTGCATACCAGTGGCGGGTACAGAACATCCTCAAAGTGGGGCGCTAAAGATACCTTGAGGTACATTTACTTTTACCCTAGTAAAAATTAATCAAGTCGCATGTAAAGTTAAATAAAGTTTTTGTTTACATTGATTCTACACGTATACAAGAGAATGCCATCTTATGTTAAAAAAAAGTTACAACTGTGGTTCTCTTCCTTAAATGATGAATTCTATGCTCCTATTCTTCCTGGCATATTGGTTAATTACATTGTCAATAGGACAGAAAGTCAGGAAATTTACATTGTCGATTCCGTTCTAGTTCATTCGATAGAGTTCCTATGTAGTAACAATGGGTTTTTAAGAATTTTCTCGAAAGTCACTGTTACCGGAGGTATACGCATCTATAGTTTCGCATACACGCCGCGCAGGATTAGCCGAGCGGTCTGAGGCGCTGCAGTCATGGACTGCAGCTGGTCCCGGCGGAGGTTCGAGTCCTCCCTTGGGCATGGGTGTGTGTGTGTTTGTCCTTAGGATAATTTAGGTTAAGTAGTCTGTAAGCTTAGGGACTGAAGACCTTAGCAGTTAAGTCTCATAAGGTTTCACACACGTTTGAACATTTTTCCTATACCTAACACGTGTTACGTTATTAGTAAAAATACCGTTACGAGTCTCGCAGCAATATTTTTACTGAGAAATTACTACCTGTCCATATCCGGATCCCGCTCCAGCTACTGCCGGGTCTGGGTGCTGACGAGTCCTCTCCACGTGGCTCAGTCCTGCCACCACTTTTCTTTGTCCATTTGCTGCCAAGTCACACCTCTCCCTTCCACAGATATTCTCACTCCCGCTTTGCACCGTGTTCTTGGGCGCCCTCTTGGTCTTTTCCCATCCATCTTTAGTTCTTCCATATTTTTGGGGAGTCTCTGCCCATGCATCCTCTTAACATACCCATACCATCTTAATCTCTTTTCTTTCAATTTCTTATCTCATACTTTCTAATCTCTACGTTCCTTACTCTGTCCATTCGTGTTTTTCCCTTAACTGCTCTGAGAAATTTCATTTCCGCTGCAAGCAGTCTGCTCCAGTCCCTTTCTGTCATTGTCCATATTTCTCCACCATAGGTGAAATAGGGAAGTAATAATTCTTATACATCAGAAGTTTTCCTTTTTCTGAAACTTCCTTATTCCAAATCAGGTGTTTTATTGTTTGCTAGAAATTGCCTCCCTTCTGTAACCTCCTATTAATTTCGTTAGTTATCTTTCCATCCCTAGATATTCACTCCCTAAATCAGTGAAACTTTCTACCACTTTGAGGGGTTCTCCATTCAAGGTAATATTTCCGTTGATCCCTTTCTCTCTTTCAAAAACCATTAGTTCACTCTTATCTTTATTTATTTTTACTCCATACCTTTTCATCATTTCCTTCCACACCTTAAGTTGTAACTATACATCTACAACTTTATCACCCCATATTACCATATCATCTGCAAAAATCATCTTTTCGTCTCTTTCTTTTACTATATCTTTAACTGCGCTATTCATTCCCTCCATCACAACATTAAAAAGTGCACGAGATAGAATACTTCCTTGCTTAAGTCCTTGTCTTATTTCGAAGCATTCAGAGTTCCCCAACGGTGTTCTAATTCTACAATTGTGTCCCCTCTACATAGTCTTTATTACATTAATGTATCCAGCATCTACATCTATCTTTTTCATTTCTTCCCAGAGTCTTTCCCTGTTAACTGACTCATATGCCTTTTCTATGTCTATAAAAACCATTATCACCTCTTTGTATTACTCCCAAGTTTTTTTCCATCAGTTGACAGATAGAAAATATCTGGTCGATCGTGCTTCTTCCTTTCATAAACCCATGCTGTTCTTCACTCAGCTCCTTTTCTATCTTTTCACTTATTCGATTTAGCAAACTTCTTTCAAAAATCTTGGCTGTGTGACTCATAAGGGTTATTCGTCTGTAGCTTTTGCAAAGTCTTTTATTGCCGTTTTTGAAGATGGGAACAGTGTGTCCGCTTCTCCAATCGTCAGGTATTGTACTATTTCTCCACACACTTCAAATTACTATGAATTACTATAATTAATACCTCACAATCAACTGATCACTCTCACTCTTGACTAATGTTCACACTAGCACTTGCTGCAACTAGGACTTTTTACTTATTCATTCTTCAGTCTTCTTATTTCTGCTTCTGAATGTAAACCAGCTTCCGGTTGGGCGAATAGTCCGTATTTATAAAGCAACGTATCGAACGTTCTCTGTACAAGAAAACAATAGAATATTCGCGACTTTTCTCGAAGAAGTGCCAGGCAGAATAACGTATCGAGATCACTAGAACGGCCGCGACTTTTCTCGTAGGTATGTGTTAGCTATCTATGAGCCAGACGGAAACGTATAAAATACGATGACGCGGACGCGCGTGCTACATAGGACAGTATTACTACTCGATAAGTCGATTCAGTCGAGTCGACTGCCGAAAGAAACGAACGAATAGCGTGCGGGTGGACTGACGGGGGCGGCGAGGGTGGTAATGCTGGCGGCCCCGCAAGAAGGGGAGGGAGGGGGTGGATGCGCGCCCCGCACGCCCCCCATATGTATCCGACACTGGTGCATGCGTATTTTAACTTACCATAATGCGAGTGGACGAATCAGAATTGCTTTACGTCTTCTTTCTTGTTACAAACTTATTCAGAGTTGGAAACTATCAGAACAGCACACAACACAAAAAGCAATGAACAGCACCACTTACATTAAATTCAAGTACAAGGAAGAACTGAGCTGATTAACAAAAAAGCATTTGAACTCGAATAAGGCGAACAATGTATAACAGTTGGTCTTGGCTAAAGTAGGGGTAGGCGATAGCCGACAGTGGTGTCGACAAACCGTTAGTTTAAATCGGTATTGGCAAATTGTAATGTAGCGACCAAAAAGTTCCTGTTCGGACGCTCTACAGTCCAAAATTGGCATGACACTCAAGTAAAATCGCCTGGACCCTCAGGTAATGACCCCATCGATGCTCCATGTTGAAGACACTCTCTTGGCAAAACCCCGTGTCCTTCTGCGTGAACACCTGCGTTGTTGCCCGCTTACTTCCTCGCCCGACAAAAATCATCGCCCCTTTAAGGCTTTTCTTAAGCGACTATAAGAGTGAAAACTGAAGATGTTTTATATGACGATCACTTTGGCTTTAGGAAAGGCACCTGAGAGGCAATTATGACGTTGTGGTTGATAATGGAAGCAAGACTAAAGAAAAATCAAGACACGTTCATAGGATTTGTCGACCCGTAAAAAGCGTTCGACAGTGAAAAATGGTGCAAGATGTTCGAAATTCTGATGATAATAGGTAAGGTATAGGGAGAGACCAGTAACATGCAATATGTACAAAAGCCAAGAGGGAATAATAAGAGTGGACGACCAAGAGTGAAGTCCTCTGATTAAAAACGATATAAGACAGGGATGTAGTCTTCGCTACTGTTCAATCTGTACATCGAAGAAGCAATGGTGGAAGTAAAAGAAAGGTTCAGGAGTGTAATTTAAACTCAAGGTGCTAGGGTATCAGTGATACGATTCGTATAACATTGTTACGCTGAATGGAATGAACAGTCTGATGAGTACAGGGTAGGGGTTGAGAGTAAACCGAAGAAAGGCGAAAGTGATGAGAAGTAGCAGAAATGAGAACAGCACAGGTTTAACATGACGATTAATGGTCACGAAGTATATGAAGTTAGGGAATTCTGCTACCTAGGCAGCAAAATTACCAACGACAGAAGGAGCAAGGAGAACATCAAAAGCAGCTACTCACAAGCCACACATCACGCCGGTAAATGCCAAACGGCGACTCGCTCGGTGTAAGAAGCGTAAGAATTGTACAATTGAACAGTGGAAAAAGGTTGTGTGGAAAGACGCATCACGGTACGCAATGTGGAGATCCGATGTCAGGGTGTGGGTACGGCGAATGACCGGTGAACGTCATCTGCCAGCGTGTGTAGTGCCGCCAGTAAAATTCGGAGAAGGTGGTGTTATGGTGTGGTCGTGCTTTTCATGGCTTGCTCCCCTTGTCGTTTTGCGTGGCACTATCACAGCACACTGATGTTTTATGCACCTTATTGCTTCCCACTGTTGAAGACTAATTCATGGATGGCGACTGCATCTTTCAACACGATCAGGCACCTTTTAGTAATTCACGGCCTGTGGCGGAGTGGTTATACGGTAATAACATCCCTGTAATCGACTGGCCTGCACAGAGCCCTGACCTGAATCCTTTAGTACACCTCTTGGATGTTTTGGAACGCCGACTTCTTGCCATGCCTCACCGACCGACATCGATACCTCTCAGCGCAGCACTCTGTGAAGAATCGGCCGCCATTCCCCACGAAACCTTCCAGCAGCTGACTGAACGTATGCCTGCGAGAGTGGAAGCTGTCATGAAGGCTAAGGGTGGCCCAACACTATACTGAATTCCACCATTGCCGATGCAGGGTGCCACGAACTTGTAAGTCATTTTCTGCCAGGTGTCCAGATACTTTTGATCACATAGTGTATATGTGAATATTAGCTGCAAACTGTGTCGCAAATACAGTTAGTAGTAAAGAATTAATAAATTAAGACGTCATGCCTGATACGGCTTTTTTTTTTTTTTTTTTTTTTTTTGCATGTACAGTGAAAATGCAGTAAGCGATAAAGCTTTTGCCTTTTACCATTTTGTGTGCGGGTTTCGGCGATAAATAGTTTCACGAAGGTTTTAAATAACGTGTAAAGTTAGTTAGAAGTTGCTATGTGCTTTCATTCTCAAATACTGGATCAATAAATTTTGGCTATACACACGATGTGACGTACACCTCTTTCTCACCTTCACATCAACCCCTTTGATAGGTAGGTGTCGCTTGCACCCACAGCGCTTCCTTGCAGACAGCAAGTGATATTGGTATCAAGTTCTGTTGAAATCGACGCTGGGGTTTAGGAGGAGATGTGAAAAATACTTGCTTGCATACATACATTTTTGTAATACGTATGGATTACTTAGACTTGTGGATATAAATTAATTTTTGTATTTTGTCCTAGGTTGCGGACCAAACAGATATGGAGACAATTGTTCAAAACGCTGCTCATTTCTGAGTAGTGCATGTGAAGGGATGATATTTTGCACTAAAGAATTGTGTTCATGTGCACCAGGCTTGCAAGGAGCGAAGTGTGATAGACGTAAGTACTGTGTTAAGCTTTATTTCACACGTTAATCCGTGTCTGTATTTACGAGTCAATGCTCCAATAGGTTATCCTGACTTACGACTCTGTTTCTAACTGATTGTTTCTATTCATGCTGTTGACAGATTTTGAAATTTCTATATAATTTCACGTGAGACTTGCTTTCCACAAACATATTTAAAGTGTAGCAGCTGCTGCAGAGTATTAATACCCAATCTGTATCAGTGTACTGCAGATAGCAAGACACAGTTAAGTTTGATCCAGCTGGTAGACAGAAAATCTGTAAAATTTGTAATGGCTTTGTTCTCATAGCTACTCCGTATCCAAGTTAAGCACTGTTTGCACGCCGTCTGGACTGATGCTGGCAAACGTGAAAGCAGGAATGTGTTCACATGTGCACACACACACACAAAGACATACACAAATACACACACACAAGCACACACACACACACACACACACACACACACACACACACACATACACAGGTGATGCTCCAATAAAGACACATTGTCACATTCATTTACTCTAAGTAGCTGGCAGAAACTGGTTGTGCAGCTTGCTTCTACTTCCACGTTATTACTCTGCTATTCACAATGAAGTGCCTGGCAGAGGGTTCAATGCACCACATTCAAACTGTCTCTCTACCGTTCTACTCTCGAGCGGCACACAGGAAAAACGAGCACTTAAATTTTTCTGTACGAGCCCTGATTTCTCTTATTTTATAGTGATGATCATTTCTCCCTACGTAGATGCGTGCCAGCAGAATGTTTTCGCAATCGCAGAGGAAAATTTTGTTTTGGTGATTCAGATTGGATTAGAATATCCCGTCGCAACGAAAAACGCCTTTGTTTTAATGATTGACACTCCAATCGATGTCATCCGTCTGTCCCACCTGATGCTGATCCCACACTGCACATCAATATTCCAGAATGGGGCGGACAAGCGTGGTGTAAGCAGTCTCTTTAGTAGACCTGTTCCACCTTCTAAGTGTTCTGGGAATGAATCGCAGTCTTTGGTTCGTTCTAGCCACAACAATATCTATGTTATCGTTCAAATATAGGTTATTTGTAATTGTAATCCCTAAGTATTAGTGGAATGTACAGCCTTCAGTTTTGTGTGACTTTTTTAGATTTAGAAGGTTTATACTATTAAATTCACACTTTTCTTGAATCAGGGTCGATTGTCACTTTTCACCCCCCACAGATATCTAAATCATTTTGCAAGTCGTTTCGGTCATCTGATGACTTTACAAGACGGTAGATGACAGCATCATTTGCAATCAAGAGGGCTACTCAGATTGTCTCCTATGTCGTTAGTATAGACCAGGAACAATAGCGTCCCTATAACACTTTCTGGGGTACGCCGTATATTACTTCTGCTTTACTCGATGACTTTCCGCCTATTACTACAAACTATGACCTTTCTGACAGGAAATCACGAATCCAGTTGCACAACCGAGGCGATATTCCATACGAAAGCGTTCTGGAAGTCTAAAAATAAGGAATCAATTTGGCATCCCCTGTCGATAGCACTCATTACTTCATGAGTATAAAGAGCTAGTTGTGTTTCACAAGAACGAGGTTTTATGAATCCGTACTGAAAATGTGTCAATAAATTGTTTTCCTCGAGGTAATTCATGACAGTCGAACACAGTAAATGATCCGAAAACCCTACTGGATTTCAGTGTTAGTGATAAGGGCCTGTAATTCAGAGGATTACTCCTACTACCCTTTTTGGGTATTGGCGTGGCTTGAGAAATTTTCTAGTCTGTAGGTACGGATCTTTCTATGAGCGAGAGGTTCCATAGAATTGGAGGTATTGTATCAGCAAGTGTAGTGTAACGACGTAGGTTTCGTTTAAATGATTTTCATTTGACATATGACCATGTGCAGACTTCGTCACCTACGTCGGTTACAAAAAACTTCAAAATTATTAAAATTCTTTTTAAAGTTGTCTCTGAATGGTTCTTGAACGAAACTGTAATTAAAACATCATCATTTGAGTCGTATGCGCAGAGTTACGTCACTCAGTCCAGTTGGTTTGCGCAAACTTTTTTCAATTTAGATGTCGTTTGTTTCTTCTCAGACATTATATTCATGCAAGTTATCTGCTTTAATAAATATTAAAACCACATTCAATTAACTTTTAAGACTCAAACTCGCGATGAACGTTGTCAAAATTAATAATCTTGTCAAATAAATCAGTAATGCTTCTTCCTTAATATAATTCTTCATAAATAAATTCTCGGAACACGTATTCAAACTTTTGTAGTATACACTAGTTTATTATCTTCCTATATACTACATATAGACGTGAACCTGAGTCTTGACAAGATAGGACAGAACATTTACAACATGATTAAACTTTTTATGAAGCCATTGTTGTAGAAACATTACAAATTCTTATTTTTTCAGTTTTTAGAAGCACGACGCAACAACTCGGTTTCAGGATCTTCTGTTGCTCTTTGGCTGTCGACCCGCGACGTATAGTGGCCAGCTATTTTCTCTCTGGTCTCGGCAGTGAAGATGCTGTCTCCGTTCGTTGCGCCGCCCTCTCCGTACATGAAACATAAAAAAATAGAAAACTTTAGATAATTCACAAACATTACAAATATTAAAAAATACATAAACATTAATTAAAACTTACATTCACCTGCAAACTGGGCTGACACTGGTGGATGGGTGACGGTTCAATTTCGCGTCCCACTACACAATCAATCTGGACCTGAGGCCTTGCCTTTATCAAGTGATTTAAGCTGTTTTGCTACGCCGAGGATATCTACTTCTATGTTTCTCACCTTGGCAGTTATTGTTGAATGGAATTCAGGAATATTTACTTCGTCTCCTTTGGTGAAAGAGTTGACTACAATTGATATGATTTACTCTAACTGATATACTACGTGATCATGGACACGTGATGTAGACACTTTCTCAGTAGTGACAGCATCCCCTCCTCAGGGCACGAACTCCCCAAGTTTGCGGAACTGATTCAGGAACCATCATGGTTTGTGACCAGCCAATCGGCCGTGGCACCGGTCCGTCTCCAAGACTTGCACATTTTGCTACAAGGTGACCTACATACCCCAACAAGGTTTTGGACATGTGGTCTTTGGAGAACAAACAAGGGCCATCGAGTCCTCTGCCTGTTCTTTGCATCATTATGACAACTTTTACTAGCGGCAGCACGGTGCTTCGTCTCGCTGAAAATACATGTAGCCTTTTGAGTACTGTAGAGAAACCAGTTGTCGCATGTAACGAGATTGCAGAATCTTGTATCGTCCGTTTTTTGAGAGATAGTTACAGACTAATCAGGGACCCTAGTTGGTTACGTGTGAACATCCGCTGCACGATAATGGCTGCATTATCAGCACGACCAGTAGTTGGTGTCACGAAATGCAATTCGTGTTACACGCTCAATTGTTCGATCAATATTGTGGACGGCGTATTATATCTCCAGCATAATTCATTAATCCGTAAGTGTAAATCAACACAATATGGCCAAGTGGGTTGCTATTTCTTCGAGTAATTTCATAATCATACAAAAAACTGTTGTTTACATCATATCGGTTACGAATACTATCACGAGTGTAATCAGATTTGATGCATGATAGTAGTTATACGAAAAGCTTGAAGACCTGTGCACGGTTACCATCAAATATAACGTTTTCAACGGGGAGATTCAGCTACGAAGTTGAGATAATAACATAATTTGTGGCAGGTGTATACGATAGAAAACGTTTTTAATTTTATTTCATGTTATTATTATTCACAGTTTTTAACTAACTATCAAATGGAATTGTTTTTGAGAACTTGTTCATATATGGTTTTCATCAATAACAAATTATCGCTAACTTATGTCTGTGTTATTAAGAAATATTTACAAATTAATATGGTGAAGAAGCGAGAAAGGAAGCAAGGAACATTGGGTTTAGCGTCCCGGCAACATCGACATCATTAGAGATGAAGCACAAGCTGGGATTTAGGCAAGGATGGGGAAAGAAATCGCACGTGCCCTTTCAAAGGAACCATCCCGCCATTTGCTTGGAGCGATTTAGAGAAATCACAGAAAACCTAAATGTGTATGGCCGACGGCCGGACGCGAGTTTGAACCGTTGTCCTGCCGAATGCGAATCTAGTGTGCTAAGCGCTGTGCCACCTCGCTCGCGTGCCTTTTTTTTGCTTCTTTGTTTTGTTTTGCTTTTTTTTACTTTTTTGGTCATCAGTCTCCCGACTGGTTTGATGCAGTCCACCACCAAATTCTTCTCCTGTGCCAACCTCTTCATCTCAGAATAGCAACATACGTCCTCAATTATTTGCTGACTTCCTCTACAGTTTTTGCCCTCTACAACTGCCTCTAGTATCACGGAAGTCATTCTCTCATGTTTCAAGAGGTGTCCTGTCATCCAGTCCCTTCTCCTTGTCAGTGTTTTCCACATATTCCTTTCCTCTCCGATTCTGTACAGAACCTCCTCATGTGTTATCTTATTAGTCCGCGTAATTCTAAACATTCGTCTGTAGCACCATATCTCAAAAGCTTCGATTCTCTTCTGTTCCGGGTTTCCCACAGTCTATGTTTCACTATCATATAATGCACTGCTCTAAACGTACTTTCTCAGAAATTTCTTCCTAAAATTAGGTTCTATCTTCGATGCTGCTAGACTTCTCTTGGCTAGGAATGCCAGTGCTAGTCTGCTTTTTATGTCCTCCTTGCTCCGTCTGTCTTTCGTTATTTTACTGCCTATGTAGTAAAATTCCTTAACTCCATCTACTTCATGGCCATCAATCCTCATATTAAGTTTCTCGGTATTGTCATTTCTGCTATTTCTTATTATTTTCGTCTCTCTTCGATTTACTCTCAATCCATATTGTGTACTCATTAGACTGTTTATTCCATTCAGCAAATCTTGTGATTCCTCTTCAATTTCACTCAGTCTAGCGATGTCATCAGCGAATCGTATCATTGATATCCAATCACCTTCAATTTCACTCCTGAACTTTTCTTTTATTTCCATCATTGCTTCTTTTATGTACAGATGATAGAGTAGTAGCGAAAGACAACATCGCTGTCTTACACCCATTTTAATCCGAGGACTTGGTTCTTGGTCGTCCACTATTTATTATTCCCTCTTGGCTCTTGTACAAGTTGTATATTACCCGTCTCTCCCTATAGCTTATGCCTATATTTCCAGGTCGATAAATCCTATGAACGTGGCTTAATTTTTCTGTAGTCTTGCTTCCATTATCAACCGCAACGACAGAACTGCCTCTCTCGTGCCTTTACCTTTCCCAAAGCCGAACTGATCGTCATGTAACAGATCCTCAATTTTATTTTCCATTCTTCTGTACATTATTCTTATAAGCAACTTGGATGCATGAGTTGTTAATTTGATTCTGCGATAATTCCCGCACTTGTCAGCGCTTGCAGTCTTCGAAATAGTGTGGATGATATTTTACAGAAAGTTAGATGGTACGTCGCCAGACTCATACATTCTACTGTCATTGTAAATTATCCTAAGGACAAACACACACACCCATGCCCGAGGGAGGAGTCGAACCTCCACCGGGACCAGCTGCACTGATTTTTTTTTTCATTCCTCAGCGACTTGTATTTCTGTATTCCTGAATTTCCCTGAGCATTTTTGTACTTCCTTCTTTCACTAACCAACTGAAGTATTTATTCGGTTACACATGGTTTCGTCACAGTTACCTTCTTTGTACTGATATTTCCCTTTCCAACTTCTGTGACTGTCTTTTTAGAGATGTCCATTCCTCGTCAGCTATATTGCCTACTGAGCTAGTCCTTATTGCTGTATGTATTGCCTTAGTATTCCTTAGTACTTCCATATCCATTTTCTTTGCGTATTGATTCTTCCTGACTAATCTCTTAATCTTCAGCCTACGCTTCATCACTACTACATTGTGATCTGAGTGCATATCTCATTTTGAGTATGCCCTACAATCCAGTATCTGATTTCGGCATCTCTGTGCGACCTTGATGTACTCTGACGGAAATCTTCCCGTATCACCCGGCCTTTTCCATGTATACCTGCTCCTCTTGTGGTCCTTGAACTGAGTATTCGCTATTACCAATTGGAATTTATTACTGCATAGTCTTTCTGCTCTCTCATTCCCTGGGACTATTTCATCTATTCCTTCTCCCACAACTGCATTCCGGACACCCATGACTACTAGATTTTCATCTCCCTTTACGAACTGCATTACCCTTTAAGTATCCTCATATACTTCCTCTATCTCTTCGCCTTCAGCTTGCGACGTCGGAAAGAATACCTGAACTATTGTTGTCGGCGTGGGTTTGCTGTCCATTCTGATAAGAATCACTGAACTGTTCACAGTAACACACTCTCTACCGTACCCTCCTATATATAACGAATCCTACTCCCGCCATACCGTTTTCTGCTGGTGTTGATATTACCCCATACTCATCAGACCAGAAATCCATGTCTTCTTTCAACTTCACTCCACTGACACCTACTATATCTAGATTGAGCCTTTGAGTTTCCCTTTTCAGATTTTCTAGTTTTCCTGCCACGTTCAAGTTTCTGACATTCGACGCTTATTCTATCTTGTTCTTATGATCACCTCCCTCTTCGCAGCCGCTCCTAGAGATCCGAATGGGGAACTATTCCGAAATCTTTTGCCAATGCATATACCATCATGACACTTTTTGAATTAGAGGCCACATGTCCTGTAGATACAGGTTGATGTTATTGTAGTCTTTAGTCCAGAGACTGGTTTGATGCAGCTCTCCATGCTACGCAATCCTGTGCAAGCTTCTTCATCTCCCAGTACCTACTGAAACCTACATCCTTTTAAATCTGTACATCCTTTTAAATCTGTTAAGTGTATTCATCTCTTAGTCTCCACAGTTCCCTCCAATACTAAATTGGTGATCCCTTGATGTCTCAGAATATGCCCTACCAACCGATCCCTTCTTCTAGTCAAGTTGTGCCACAAATTTCTCTTCTATCCAATTCCATTCTATACCTCCTCATTAGTTATGTGATCTACCCATCTAATCTTCAGAATTCTTCTGTAGAACCGCATTTCGAAAGCTTCTATTCTCTTCTTATCCAAACTATTTATCGTCCACGTTTCACTTCCATACATGGCTACACTCCATACAAGTACCTTCAGAAACGACTTCCTGACAAATCTATACTCGATGTTCACAAATTTCTCTTCTTCAGAAGCGCTTTCCTTGCCATTGCAGTCTATATTTTATATCCGCTCTACTTCGACAATGATCAGTTATTTTACTCTCCGAATAGCAAAACTCCTTTACTACTTTAAGTGTCTCATTTCCTAGTCCAATTCCAGCAGCATCACCCGATTTAGTTCGACTGCATTCCATTATCCTCGTTTTGCTTTTGTTGATGTTCATCTTATATCGTCCTTCTAAGACACTGTCCATTCCGTTCAACTGCTCTTCCAGGTCCTTTCCTGTGTCTGACAGAATTACAATGTCCTTGTGCAACCTCAAACTTTTTATTTCTGCTCCATGGATTTTAATACCTACTCATAATTTTTCTTTTATTTCCTATACTACTCGCTCAATATGCAGATTGAATAACATTGGGGATAAGCTACAACGCTGTCTGACTCCCTTCCCAACCACTGCTTCCCTTTCATGCCCCTCAATTCTTGTAACTGCCATCTGTATTCTGTACAAACCACAAATAGCCTTTCGCTACTGGTATTTTACCCCTGCCACCTTCAGAATTTGAAAGAGAGTATTCCAGTCAACGTTGTCAAAAGCTTTGTCTAAGTCTACAAATGCTAGAAATGTAGGTTTGGCTTTCCTAAATATATTTTGTAAGATAAGTCGTTGGGTCACAATTGCCTCACGAGTTCCAACATTTCTACGGAATCCAAACTGATCTTCCCCAAGGTCGGCTTTTACCAGTTTTTCCATTCGTCTGTAAAGAATTCGCGTTAGTATTTAGCAGCTGTGGCTTATTAAACTCATACTTCGGTAATTTTCACATCTGTCAACACCTGCTTTCCTTGGGATTGGAATTATTATATTCTTCTTGAAGTCTGCGGGTATTTCGCCTGTCTCCCACATCTTGTTCCCCAGATGGTAGAGTTTTGTTAGGTCTGGCCCTCCCAAGGCCGTCAGTAGTTCTAATGGAATGTTGTTTACTCCCAGGGATTTGTTTCGACTTAGGTCTTTCAGTGCTCCGTCAAACTCTTCAGGCAGTATCATATCTCCTATTTCATCTTCATCTAGATTCTCTTCCATTTCTATAATATTGTCCTCAAGAACAATAGACCCTCTATTGTATAGACCCTCTACATACTCCTTCCACCTTTCTGCTTTCCATTCTTTGCTCAGAACTGGGTTTCCATCTGAGCTCTTGATATTCATGCAAGTGGCTCTCTTTTCTCCAAAGGTCTCTTTAATTTTCCTGTAGGCAGTATCTGTGTTACACAGATACAGGTTGTGTCCTTAATGGAGTTATTTCTGTTGCCTTATGCTTCTACATACCGTTGATCGTTGTTGATTCTTCTTTAGGCGCAGTTTCCCAACCCAAAGACAAGAGACTGCCTGTTCATCCTTTGGCAGAATGAAGGTGTCTTCTTATGACGGAAGTCTTCGGCCGCCAATGTTGATTATAAATCGAAGTTTATGTAGTGGCGGGTTTCGAAAACAGAACTGAGGATGTTTTGATTACGTATCAAATACGCTGCTCCTAGACCATGGGCTTATAACGTTGGGAAAAGCCGGCTCTGTGTAACCAGCTGATAATTTCTTTTCCCTGCTTCTGACATGGCCCCTACTGCTATATGTTGCCGGTGGAATTGACTGCTTCTAGATATCATAGTTCTTATAATCATTACACTAAGAGACGCACACAGCTGTAAATGCCGTGTTCTTTGACTTCCGGAAGACGTTCGGTACAGTTCTCCACTGATGAGGAATGAAGTAAATACTAGCGTCTAGAATATCACACCAACCGTGTGACTGGATTGAAAAGTTTCAAGCAAACAGATCACAAATGTCATTCTGAATGGAGAGGCGTCTTCAGATTTGAAAGAAGCATTGGGCTTGCCCAAAGGGAGTGTTACGGCACCATTACTTTGACAATTACACTACTGGCCATTAGAAGTGCTACACCACGAAGACAATGTGCCACAGACGTGAAATTTAACAGACAGGAAGAAGATGCTGTGATGTGCAAATGATTAGCTTTTCATTCACACAAGGTTGGCGCCGGTTGTAAGACCTACAACGTGCTGACATGAGGAAAGTTTCCAAGCGATTTGTCATACACAAACAGCAGTTGTGATGCCTCGTGTAAGGAGGAGAAATGCGTACCACCACGTTTAAGACTTTCATAAATGTCGGATTGTAGCCTATCACGAATGCTGTTTATCGTATCGCGACATTGCTGCTCGCGTTGGTCGAGATCCAATGACTGTTAGCAGAATATGGAATAGGTTCGTTCAGGAGGGTAATACAGAACGCTAGATGCCAACGGCCCCGCATCACTAGCAGTCGAGATGACAGGCATCTTATCCATATGGCTGTATCGGATCGTGCAGCTATGTCTCGATCCCCAAGTCAACAGATGAGGACGTTTGCACGACAACAACCATCTGCACGAACAGTTCGACGACGTTTGCAGCAGCACGGACTATCAGCTCGGAGACCGTGGCTGCGGTTACCCTTGACGCTGCATCACAGACGGGAGTGCCTAAGATGGTGTACTCGACGACGAACCTGGGTGCACGAATGGCAAAATGTCATTTTTTCGGATTAATCCAGTTTCTGTTTAAAGCATCACGATGCTCTCATCCGCTTTTGGCGACATCGCGGTGAACACACAATGGAAGCGTCTATTCGTCATTGCCATAATGCGGTATCACCTGGCGTGATGGTATGGGTTGCCATTGGTTACACGTCTCGGTCACCTCTTGTTGGCTTTGACGGCACTTTGAACAGTGGACGTTACATTTCAGATGTGTTACGACCCTTGGCTGTACCCTTCATTCGATCCCTGCGAAACCATACATTTCAGCAGGATAATGCACGACCGGATGTTGCAGGTCCTGTACGGGCCTTTCTGGATACATAAATTGTTCGACTGCTGCCCTGACCAGCACATTCTCCAGATCTCTCACCAATTGGAAACGTCTGGTCAGTGGTGGCCGTGCAATTGGCTCGTCACAATACGCCAGTCACTACTCTTGATGAACTGTGGTATCGCGTTGAAGCTGCATGGGCAGCTGTACCTGTACACGCCATCAAAGCTCTGTTTGAATCAATGCCCCGGGGTATCAAGGCCGTTATTATAGCCAGAGGTGGTTCTTGTGGTTACTGATTTCTCAGGATCTCTGCACCCAAATTGCGTGAAAATGTAGTCACATATCAGTTCTAGTATAATATATTTGTCCAATGAATAGCCGTTCATCATCTGCATTTCTTCTAGGTGTAGCAATTTGAATGGCCAGTAGTGTAAATGCAAGGAAATGTTGGAAAGTAAGGTCTCTGGATTTTTTATGTGAAACCTCTTGGGGCTCTTTGTTATCTTAAAATAAATTATTAACATCTTACATCTTCATTCTTCATGTCTACATATTTCTGAAAATGTTACCCGGTTGTTTCGCACATTTCTCCCAAACAGGGACGTGTTTCACTGTAGAATGTTACACTTTGTTGACGGAACCGCAATCCCACCTCTAAATCCGCAGCTTCATCACTATCGAAGTGAAGTCGTCGATGGTGTCCTTTATGTTTTGTAAACACATGAGAATTGTACAGGGCCAAGTCAGGAGTGTACGGAGGATCGTGGACGACAGTGGAGCCGAGGCGCTTGGCTTCTTCAGACGTCCCAGCTCTCTAGTGTGGTCGGGCATTGTAATGCTGAAGGGGAGGGTGCTCCCCGCGTGGACGAAATGTTCTGTGGTTACAAACGCGATTGCAGCACGCCGTTCCTCACGCACCGACATGAAATGTTCGCGTGGCGTTGATGGCCGGGAGGCCCCATCACGGGGAGTTCGGCCGTCGCGTTGCAAGTCTTATTTCAGGCGAAGCCGCATTGGGCGAGTTGCGCGTCGGTGATGATCAGATGACGACGAGCGCAACACAACACCCAGTCCACAGGCAGGCAAAATTCCCAACCCAGCTGAGAATCGAGCCCGGGACAGCTGCATCATAGGCAGACACGTTACCACTCAGCCAGGCAGTCGGTCACGCACCGATACAGTAACGTCACACACCGCCATGTCACACCCTACAATTCGGATCCCTCTAGCGGCAGAGGCTTCCAACATGCGTCAGCGGAGGAGGAATTCGACCGAGTAACACGCATTATACGTCACAACTCAACCGATATTGAGGGCTGAATAAAAAATTCGCAGGCCTACCTTTGTGTAAATGACCTAGCAGATGACGTCAGTATTTCCATTAGGTTTTTCGCGGTGATGCTGTTCCATGCAGAGAAATCGCGACACTCGAAAAATCTGACAAAATGCAGGATGACCTGCAGACAACTGGCACTTGCTGCAGGTGACCACCAACATAACCAAATGTAACGTATCCAGAACGAGATTTTCTCTCTGCAGCGGAGTGTGCGCTGATATGAAACTTCCTGGCAGATTAAAACTGTGTGCCGGACCGAGACTCGAACTTGGGATCTTTGCCATCCAGAGGCAAGTGCTTTTGCCAGCGAAAGGCAAAGGTCCCGAGTTCGAGTCTCGGTCCGGCACACAGTTTTAATATGCCAGGAAGTTTCAAATGTAACGTACTGCGGATGCCTAGGCAGAACAACCGTTGGAAGCTGTTACTCCCATAAAATATCTAGAGTGCGCATACGACGATACTGATCTTACAACTTATCTTAGAAGATAGGCTACGGAAAGCAAACCTTCGTTTCTGGCATTTGACTGCAATACTCTCTTTCAAATTTAAAGGTGGCAGGGGCAAAGTACAGGGAGCGAAAGGCTATTTACAATCTGTACAGAAAACAGATAGCAGTTATAAGGGTCATGGGCACAAAAGGGAATCAGTGGTTGAGAAAGAAGTCAGACAGGATTGTAGCCTATATTCGATTTAAATCAATCTGTATATTGGGCAAGCAGTAAAGAAAACAAAAGAAAAATTTCGAGCAGGAATTAAAATTCATGGGAAGAAATAAAAACTTTGAGGTTTGTCGACGACATTGTAAATTTGTCAGGGATAGCAAAGGACCTGGAAGAAGAAATGAACGAAATGAAAAGTGTTTCGATAGGAGGATAAATATGAACGTCAACAAAAGCAGAGCGAGTATAATGTAATGTAGGAAATGAGATACTCAAAGTAGAAGATGAGTTTTGCTATTTGGGGAGTAAAATAACTGATGACTGTCGAAGCAGAGAGGATATAAAGTGTAGACTGGCCACAGAATGAGAAGTTTCAGAAGAAGAGAAATTTGTTAACATCAAGTATAGATTTAAGTGCAGGAAGTCTTTTCTGAAAGTATTTGTATGGAATGTAGCCATATATGGAAGTGAAACATGGACGATGAATAGGACAAGAAGAGAATAGAAGCCTTCGAAATGTGATGCTACAGAGGAATGCTGAAGATTAGATGGGTAGAGATACTGATTCGAATTGGGGAGAATAATTTGTGGCACAACTTGACTAGAAGAAGGCATCGGTTAGTACGATATGTCCTGAGGCATCAATTTAGTACTGGAGGGCAGTGTGGAGGGTAAAAATCATAGAGGGAGACCAAGAGATGAATGCATTAAGCAGACTGAGAAATATGTAGGGAACAGCAGCTATTCGGAGATGAAGAAGGTTGCACAGGATAAGGTAGCATGGAGAGCTACATCAAACCAGTCTCTGGACTGAAGACCACAATAACAACACGCGTCGGAGCGATTTGAAGCGGAACCAGTACTTAAATTTACTCAGATGTAAGACACATGTTAGACTGAGATTCATTGGAAAAATGTTGAGGAAATGTAGTGCATCAACAAAGTAAGTGGTTAACAAATCCATCATTCGATCAAAACTTGAATACTGCTCATCAATGTGGGACCCATACGGTATAGGATGGATAGTGAAATACAGAAGATACAAAGAAGAGCAGCACTTTTTGTTATAGATCCATTTAGTAAGGGCGGAATCTACTGTCAAAGTTCCAAGAGCATACGTGCCTAGTAGATCAGTATGGCCGTGCCCTCCGTTCAGTACTATCTGAAGAAATGCATCTTAAAACAATTATTCAGCAGTTAAGCGTCCACAACCATGTTAAACCACTCATTGTCTACTACACAAAAGTTAAGAGACTCCTACAGGTTAAATTCTGATCTGTGTCTTAATCACCCTATTCCTCCTACCGATCTACAGTCCTTCATGACAAACAAATTTGCATTTATTTTACCGTACCAAGTAGTCCCTTAGATTTTATCTGACATTTTTCCTATCTTTCTGTCATCTCTGGAGTAAGTGAAAATGTACAATTGCGCAGTTTTCGTATGCTTTGGCTCTTGACCTGTATTTGCTGCGATAGATCTCTTCACTATGATGCTCACCGTAGTTCACCTGCATCCCTGCATTTCTTGTTCATTATTGCACATGTTTAATTTTGTGTTGACGAGTTGCCCATTGCCTGAACAGAAATTCTGTTCTATATGGCGCTAATTGTCTCTTCATTCCCACTCTGAAATTCTGAAACCTGCTAACACGATTAAGGGCTCGAACAGTCCATAATATAACACATAAAATGACAAACAGACACTTAAAGAATTACAAATCCAGAATACTACACTTGTGTCCAGAATGAAATCAATAAACAGAAATTTTTGCAAGGTTGCTCCTATTTTGCCACAAAACAGTATAGACTGATGATACAGTACAAACAATGTACACAATAGTTCAAATGGTTCAAATGGCTCTGAGCACTATGAGACGTAACTGCTGCAGTTATCAGTCCCCTAGAACTTAGAACTACTTCAACCTAACTAAACTAAGGACATCACACACATCCATGTCCGAGGTAGGATTCGAACCTGCGACCGTAACGGTCGCGCGGTTCCAGACTGTAGCACCTAGAACCGCTCGGCCACTCCGGCCGGCAATGTACAGAATAGAAAACATAAACAACTGCAACGTGCACAACAGTAGACAAAGATGTTCTTCACTTTTTTGTAACCTAACACATTTCCACACACATTCTGATACCCGTTTAATATGCCCACTATAGGGTGTGGCCAACTCTGGCAGCAATACAGGGCTGACAATGACGTAGCGTGCTGTGGATAACGTCATCGGTGTCATGTTGAGGCAAACCGCCCATGTGGAGCAGCTCGCAAGCTTGGAGAATTGTTGGTGGGTGCTGACTCGTTGCAACCCGTCTCCTTAGCGAATCCCAGACAGATTGCGTGGGATTCAAGTTGGGAGAGCTAGCAGGCCACACTATGCGTGCAGTATCTTCTGTTCCCAAGAAAACATCAGCCACTCGTGCTCTATGAAGTCGAGCATTGTCTTCCATCAGTCGACATCTGGGTCCACAGCACCTCGCTCTTGAGCTCCCAAGACCTCATCACAATAACTGACAGCAGTTAAATCTTACTGATTCACCCACACAATTTCATAAAGAGGTGTTCGAGTGATCAACATATTCCCTGACCACACCGTTATAGATCTTCCTCGATATCGGTCTCTTTCCACCATGTTCAGGCGTCGAAATCGTGTTCCATATTCCCTTCAGATGCGAATCCTACGAGAACCACTCTCCAGACCAAATCTGGACGCATCTTTCAAAAGAACATTGGCCCACTGTTCGACTGTGGAGGCATTTTGATGACTCCAGATGAGTCAGACGTAGACATACAGCAAGTCTCAGACATTAAAGGCCACTCTGCCGAAGCCTTCAGTACACCGCTTGCCTTTGATACAACACCTCCAATGGATGCTGCAAGGTCAGATGCCAGTTGCTGCGCGGTACTGAGGTGGTACCGTCGCGCCCTTACAGCCAAATAACGGTCCTCTCTTTCTGATGTCACTCGTGGTCAGCCCTGCCATGGCTGTCGCGGTAATAGTTTCGGTCTCTATAAATTGTCGCCACATCCGAGAAACAACAGATCGATTCACGTTAAGCCATCGGGCCACATCGATTTGCGACTGTTCATTTTCCATTGTTTATACGACCCTCCACTGAAGAGAGTCTGGTAGGCGTCTTCTGCGTGCCTTACTGCACGGTCTGTGGCTGTGTATACAGTGAGTGTGGATGTGGGGCTTGCGGTGTAACGACGTATTTAGTTTTTCGTTTGATATATGTATGACCATGTGCAGACTTCGTCACCTACGTCAGTTACAACCCACTTCAAAAATGATTCATATTCTTTTTAAATTGTCATATAATGGTTCTTGAACGAAACTGTAAAACATCAGTTGAGTCGTGTGCAGAGAATTACATCACTTGGGCCAATTGGTTTTCGTAACTTTTTCGAATTTAAATTTCGTTTGTTTCTCCTCAGAAATTATATTGACACACGTTATCTTGATCTAATCGATATCAGAATCACACATTAAATAAACCTTTTAGATTCAAAGTTTCGGTGAACGACGTAAGAATTACTAATCTTGTCAAATATATTATTAATCCGTTCACACAATTCTTCATAAATAAATCTTCAAGACACGTGTTTCAACTTTAATAGCATACACTATTTTATTAGCTTCCTACACATACAGATGTGAACTTGAGCGTTGACAGACAGTGACTAACATTGCAATAAGACTAAGCTCATTATGACGTCATTGTTGTACAAAAAAGAGTATAAAAATTCATTTTTTAATTTTTAGAAACACGACGCAACAACTCGGTTCCAGGATCTTCTGTTGCTCCTTGGCTGTCGACCCGCGACGTATAGCGGCCAGCAATTTCCTCTCTGGTCGCGGCAACGAAGATGCTGTCCCCGTTCGTTGCGCCGATCTCTCCGTACATGAAACACATAAAAAAAATACAAAACTTTTAGATAATTCACATTTATTACAAATAATAAGAAAACACATAAACAAAAACTAAATTAAACTTATAGTCACCTGCAAACTGGGCTGACTTGGTGGATGGGTGACGTTTAATTTCGTCCCACTACATACCCCACCCACAAGCTCAGTTTGTCAGGTTTTAACCGAAATTAAAACTGTTCAATATACAATATTTAACTGTTAATACATTTTCCTCACATTTTACGTAACCTAGAGTCCTTGCTATTAGAGAGATTTAATCCTTTTAATACGATATCGTTGTGACTATTTGTCATTTACTCTTAATTGTGCTCTTATGGTAATTCGTAACCGAATATAGGGAGATTGCTCCTCTTCAGTTAATAGTTGCTAATAAATACTAATTTAGTACGTTCTTTAACGTTGTACATTAGGACAGAGCGTTCAAATTGTGATAGATTAGTTTCAGCTTCATTTATTTACTAGAGTTATTCTTTTCAAGAATGTATATTACTAATAAGTTTCTCACAATAACTAATAGTACTATTTACTTTACGTCATTCTCTTCCCTAATGCCTTATTTATGCCTGAGGTCAAGAAGAAATCAAGCAAAACTCTCTTTAGAATCTCGGCACGGCTTTCTTTACCTTCGGACACCTTGTTGGGTAATGGCCATTTATTTATGAGAAACAAGCGAGAGAGCCCCGTTTGGTGTGTTCTATATTAACACTATTGCAAACCTCTATTAAAGGCACTCTGCTATGTTCTAGTGAGCCATATAGCTCTGGACGCCCATGGTCCCTAAAACTATTAACCATCCCCTTTGGTTCCTACTATCCGAGTAAATTTAAAATATGCAAAATTCCTTTTGACCTAAGAGCAAAGTTTCTTCCATATAAATCCCCCTTTGGGTTATCTTTCTCTTTTTGAAGTACCAGTAGATTATTGTAGAACACATGTTTAAGCTTTCTGTCATTTATTTAAAATAACACGTAACTATCACGAAAAACTTCACATGAATAAACTATGAACGCTCTTCCGTGTGTAACATATACTAAATATTAACTTATTTAGGAATGAAGGGTTTCATTTGATCAACACTATATAATCCTTTAATTACACCTGATGAAGGTTCCATAAGAAGTAATGCTTTGGGATGTACAATCTTATGTACAACATATGGACCTTCAAAGATCAAGAAGAATTTTCTACATTCCTTACCGATCTTAGAACTTTTAGGATGAGATCGTACTAACACAAGATCTCCTACCTGAAATGAGGGTTCTATAGCCTGTTGATTATAACTTTTAATTCTCCGTTCGGCATTTTTTACAATCTGTTCGCAAACTTTTTCGTCTGGGATACATTGTTGGATCTCATTTACTGGTGGCCAAGGTAAAGCAGCTAGTAAAGGCTCACCTATAATTCGTTTGCCTAAAATTTCTATAGGTGATAATCCCGTCGTTAGGTGAGGCAATTCATTTAATATCTTTTCGAATTCAGGCGTTAGTTTGGCCCACCGAGTATGTTTATGTGCACAATAAGTTCTACATAATCGTCCTAATTCTTTCATGACTCTTTCTACTAAATTACTTTGAGGGTGATATTTCGAAATTAAGATATGTTTGATTCCATATTGTCTTATCATATCTTGAAATCTTTGACTAATAAAGGCACTACCGTTGTCAGACATAAGTCGTTTAGGAATGCCCCAGTTAACAAAGTAATTTCGGGTGAGGCAGCGTATAACGCTTGCTGTATTCGCTCGTTTCAAAGTATACAGTTTCACATGTTTGGACCAACATTCCATTACAACAAACACATATTTTAATCCTCCTGAACTCCGAGGCAGAGGGCCGAAAAAATCTAATGACAGTAGATCCCACAAACCTCGAGGAATTACAGCATATAATTTATAACGCTTGGATTTGTTATTAACTTTATGTAATACGGTAACCTACTACTTAGGACTCGCATTAGATGACTTTCAATTAATTTAGCACGGTTTAAATTCCATTCAAAATAATTCCTAGAACCTCTCCACCGTTTAGAATATGGAGGAGGGGCTAACAACTCTAAAGTTAAGTGTTGTTGTTTTCGTCTTGACCAATAATTTTGTTTAAACTGCTTAACAAAATCATCCCAATCCCTGAATTCATTTCTATGCAGTACTGCCCACTCCGCAGCTTCTGCTTCTAAATGTCCTATTACAAATTGAATGCGTTTTTCACTACTCCATTTAGAAGATAATGATGTTTCAAAAGCTTTTATAAAGATTATAGGATGAAGTTCGCCTCCTGGTTTGAATACAGGAAATCGACTTGCTACATTTGAATTTGTTGTTATGTCATCCAGACATTCTGCGAGAGAAATAGTCGGATTTTGTTTAGCTTGCAGAGACGGAGTTGCATCGGATTGGCTTGCCGTGATTGCTTTATTCATATTGTTGTCGTCTGAGCTAGCAAATTCGATGCGACTGTTGTCTCTGATTATGTTATTACCTCTGCTACCTGAAATGTTCTCGTTATTATTTAATTCCGGTAACCGTTTAGTAATTTCCTGTATCCGCATTTCTGTATTGGATACGCGACTAGCTAATATCGATTCTTCACTGTGTTCACGATGTGAACGCTCTGTACCTTCATCAATGTTATTATCTTTGGCAGTCTCAAGGTTACTGCATATTTCAGTAATTAAAAATTTCATGTTTCCGATTTCGGTATGGTCCTTTTCTACTTGATGAGTTAATGTCTCTAATTCTACATTATCTATTGAAGAAATCTCTACAGGTTTGGTAGAGACCTCTTTAATAGATTTCAATAATTCTCTACGAACCGTTTCCGTTTGCATAGAAGCTTCATCTCGTAACATGTTGTTATTTTTCTGTATTTCATTTACAACTAAGATATTGACACTATCTAGTCTGTCGGTTAAGTCAGTAATATCGTTTCGCATGCGAGCTTTTTCCTCGCGCGATTCCTGGATATATTCTTCTAACTTTTTACAATTATCAGCAATCTTATTACTAAGTCCTACTAGTTTTTCCTGCATTTCAACTTTAGAAGACTCTATTTTACCACTTAATTCTCGACTGGTTTCATTAAGATGTTCCTGTAACCTGTCTGTCGATTTTGTTAGCTCCCCTTTAAGTTCCTCTTTTAATCTAGCAGTAGATTCCTCGTTAGATTGTCTTAATTCCTGTTTTAGTTCCTGTTTCAATCTAGCAGTAGATTCCTCGTTAGACTGTCTTAATTTAGCCATAAATTCTTCGTTAGACTGTTTTAATTCAGCTAGAAACTCCCCGTTAGATTGTTTTAATTTAGCGATCGCCCTACAAAGGGATCTCATGCTCCTATCGGACATAGATTGCTCTTCGTCTGACATTTCACTTCCCGACATTATTGTAAGATATTAACTATTTACACACGCAAACTTGTAATCAACAATCCTGTAAAAGCACACTTCCTATGTACAACACTCCACTTCCAACTTGAAACAAACTCACCGGACACTAATATTGTAATTTGTAGTTCTCGATGATCAGTGTGCTGCTATGGGCTGCAGATGTAACAGCCGTCGATGCAGCCGCTGAGAAGCTGCGACCCCGCTTCCGCAACCGGCAGGACGCTGAGTCGAACACCGAAAACGTCGCTGGCTGCAACCACGCCCGGCACCGCCGTAGACAGGCGAAGCCCTCAGCAACACCTCTAATACCAGCCGGAGGAACGCCCCGCAGCTGACGTACTGGGCCTATTCGTTTAGGGAGAAAAAAGGTTGTCAGGGTTTGCAGCGTTCAGCTGCTGCCCAACAGATGCGCCTTCTCGTGGAACAACTGCGTGACCGTACTGCTTGGCTGCGGCTCCGTCAGATGCCCACACCCGCGAAGTCGCCGCTGGCTGGTGAAGGCTCCACGAAAACTCGCGTTGACTTCCGAAGGACTCTTGATGTTTCGTTTCGTACCTGTGTGCCTTAGTTGCACACAAGTCCTGTTTCTAAGGTCGCCACGGTGCGGTGTAACGACGTATTTAGTTTTTCGTTTGATATATGTATGACCATGTGCAGACTTCGTCACCTACGTCAGTTACAACCCACTTCAAAAATGATTCATATTCTTTTTAAATTGTCATATAATGGTTCTTGAACGAAACTGTAAAACATCAGTTGAGTCGTGTGCAGAGAATTACATCACTTGGGCCAATTGGTTTTCGTAACTTTTTCGAATTTAAATTTCGTTTGTTTCTCCTCAGAAATTATATTGACACACGTTATCTTGATCTAATCGATATCAGAATCACACATTAAATAAACCTTTTAGATTCAAAGTTTCGGTGAACGACGTAAGAATTACTAATCTTGTCAAATATATTATTAATCCGTTCACACAATTCTTCATAAATAAATCTTCAAGACACGTGTTTCAACTTTAATAGCATACACTATTTTATTAGCTTCCTACACATACAGATTTGAACTTGAGCGTTGACAGACAGTGACTAACATTGCAATAAGACTAAGCTCATTATGACGTCATTGTTGTACAAAAAAGAGTATTAAAAATTCATTTTTTAATTTTTAGAAACACGACGCAACAACTCGGTTCCAGGATCTTCTGTTGCTCCTTGGCTGTCGACCCGCGACGTATAGCGGCCAGCAATTTCCTCTCTGGTCGCGGCAACGAAGATGCTGTCCCCGTTCGTTGCGCCGATCTCTCCGTACATGAAACACATAAAAAAAATACAAAACTTTTAGATAATTCACATTTATTACAAATAATAAGAAAACACATAAACAAAAACTAAATTAAACTTATAGTCACCTGCAAACTGGGCTGACTTGGTGGATGGGTGACGTTTAATTTCGTCCCACTACAGGCTATCCGGCAAACACTGCTCCATTTGATAGGTCCCCTGACGACATAGTGGGCACGGTTGTCTGTTGACCGAAATGACGTCTGGTAGTTGTAGTAGTAGCTTTACTCATCTGTAGATCTCATTTTACAAGGATATACGATATGTCAAAGTATTTACAAATTTAGATCAATTTAAATAAGCTAATTCGTATACACATACATTTAAAGACTTCTAGTTAGAGACTATCATTAGATTTACTCCTGGTATACAATCCTTTTTTATAAATAATTTATTAAACAATGTAATGCTGCACTGTTCACTCATATCTCGCTATTAGTCACTGCACACTCTATACACACATTGTTTCATAACACTTGACTCACTACACACACACACACACACACACACACACACACACACACACACACACACACTTGTGATCTCTGGGGCATTTTCTGTACTGCAACTTCCCATTTGCTATCCTGAAAAACTGAGTCAGCATCCCTCCATAATGAGTGAGATGTTGAGCTCAGAAAGAGTTAGAGGTATTAGTATTGTGCTACACATAGCTTGGGGGTAAGCATTTCTAGAAAGGAAAAAAGAATGAAGAAAACATAAATTGAAGGTGTTATGTGGAATTTTGGATATTTTATAATCATTATTATTATTATTTATTTGTATAATTTTTTTACCAAACTCCTATTCTGTTTTAGCTAAATAATTCTTCAATGTATAAAATGTATTGTGTAACAGGTACTTTTTAGCTGCCTTTTTAATTAAGTGTATTTTTGTAGTTTCTTTAATCGCTTTTGGTAATTTATTGTACAGTTTTATTCCTTGGTAGAAATGCTGTTTTGAGTTTTATGTTTATTTTTTCTTTGTAAATGAAGCCTATCTCTTGTTGCATGGTCATGGACAGAGCTGTTTGTGCAGTGATTACCAATGTTATTTTTGATATGTACAACTGACTGGTAAATCTATTCACATGGAGCAGTTAAAATCCCCAGTGTTTTGAACAGATCTTTACAATGAGCTCGACTAGTATTTTTAGTTATTATTCTTATGACTCTTTTCAGGAGTTTGAAAATTGTGTTCATATTTTTTGCATTTGTTCCCCAAAAAAGAATTCCATAGCTAAGAACAATATGTAACTAAAAGACACTGCATGTTACACACTGACGATAGGATTCTAAGGGCATAGCATGCTGATGACATTCTGTTTGCAAGTACCTTTGTGTGTTCACACCACTTCCACTGAGAATCAATATTCATTCCTAGAAATTTAGCATTTGTTACGCAGTCTATAGAGGGGCCATCTACATTTCATTGTAATTTTTCCTCTTCAAACTGAAATTCATGGCATTAGTTTTCTTGATGCTCAATGTCACTTTATTGCTTATTCACCTGTCATAAGCTTCATTGAGAGTTTCATTTGCTATCTCTGCAAGGAGTTCTCTTGTTTTCTCATTGGATGTAATATTTCTGTCATCAGCAAAGAAAATTTTTCCACCAAGAGTAAGACTATTGGGAAAATCATTGATGTAAATCAGGAACAGTATTGGACCTAATATGCTACCTGCAGAACTCCTATATTAATATATTTTGGTTCTGTTAAGCGTTTTACTAAATGTTTGGATCAATTAGCAGTATATGTTATCTCTACTCTTTGTACTCTATCTGTTAGGTATCAGCGAAACCAGTCATTAGCTACCCATTTTATTCCTAATCCTTCTAATTTAATTAATACAATCTTTGGGTCGACAGCATCAAACGCCTTAGAAACATCCAAAAATATTCCTGTGACACACTCATCTTTATCAAGAGCAAAAGTACAACTTTTGTGTATTCTACTATAGCTGACTCCGTATTTTTGCCACTTCGGAAACCAAAGTGGGATTCGCTTAAGAGATTGTATTTACACTTAATTAATTAACGAGTCTTTCATAATTGCTTCTATTATTTTTGAGAATGATGACAAAAGGGAAATTGGCCAGTAATTTTCTATATATTCTGCATTACCTTTCTTAACCTAAGGTACAACTCTTGCCAGTTTTAACTGCACTGGAAATGTCCCTGATGTGAAGGATTCATTTATTATATTTGTTAAGGGGCCTTGTATAATGCCTATACATTGGTTCAGTACACACTTTGGTACTTCATCTAAGCTTACTGCACTTTTTATTTTATAGTTTTTGCACAGTTTTATTGACTTCAGTCTCTGTGACTGGAAGTTACATCATTGTATTTAGTGCAACATTATTTACAGGTGTTATATTTGTTTGGAGGAATTTTTGCTGTAACTTCTCTGCAATACTTGAAAAATGCTCGCTTACATAGTTCTTCTGTGGAAAACGATCGTATGGACATCTGTTGATAGTTTTTATGATGATACTTCCTGGCAGATTAAATCTGTGTGCCGTACCGAGACTCGAACTCGGGACCTTTGCTTTCGCGGGCAAGTGCTCCACCAACTGAGCTACCCAAGCGTGACCCGTTCTCACAGCTTCAATTCTGCCAGTACCTCGTCCCCAAGGTACCCACAGAATAGAAGCTGTGAGGACTCAGAAGCTTTGCCTTTTGCGGGCAAGTGCTCTACCACCTGAGCTACCCAACCACGACTCACGACCTTTCCTCACAGCTTCAATTCTACGGGTACCTTGGGGACGAGGTACTGGCAGAATTGGTCGTGAGTCGTGCTTGGGTAGCTCAGTTGGTAGAGCACTTGCCCGCAAAAGGCAAAGGTTCCGATTTCGAGTCTCAGTCCCGCACACAGCTTTAAGCTGCCAGGAAGTTTCATATCAAAGCACACTCCGCTGCAGAGTGAAAATCACATTCTGGAGTTTGTATCATTATACTGTGAATTAGGCATAGGATTGGCAAATAGGTGTTTGTTGCTTTAATTTTGGACATCAGCGTAGCTGCTTGTGCCATGGAAAAGAAACTCAATTTTCCACATTAAAACCTTATTTGCATCAACTGACGTCGTTGTCGCGGTCCTCACTGCTCATACTGGTCTAAAACGCCTGTTCGCGCTAGTGTGCTGTGCGCTAGCCCCTTCATCTCTGCTCAGCTATCGCAGCCTATGTCCATTTACAGCTGCACTCAAGCTCTGACTTCCGTCCTCAGTTTTTGTCTATTCACTTCCTTCCATTACCCAACTCACGTTTCATGGATGTGTCCAGATCCATCCTACCCATCAGTTCACTCCTTTACTCAAGTTTGCGCCGGTTGTGCTATTTGACTGAATGAGTGGGTTCAACTGAGAAAATTCTAAGCATCAGTTGTCAGCGCTGATATACTGTTATAATATCAGTTTGGCCAAACTGGCTCACGTGAGGCTACCATATTAGCACTCACTTCGTCTTCAGGCCACCGTGTCATCCGGTGCTGAGGATGCGGATAGGAGGGGCGTGTGGTCAGCACACCACTCTCCCGATCATTTTTTCTGTGACCGGAGCCACTACTATTCGGTCGAGTAGCTCCTCAATTGGCATCACGAGGCTGAGTGCACCCCGAAAAATGGCAACAGCGCATGGCGGCCCGGATGGTCACCCATCCAATTGCCGGCCCCGCCCGACAGTGCTTAACTTCGGTGATCTGACGGGAACCGGTATGTCCACTGCCGCAAATCCGTTGCCCAACCATATTAGGGACGAGTCATAAAACCACTGATTATTGAAACAGCCACTACAAATGGCATACTGGGACCCTAAAGCATATTGTCTGGTTGCTTCCTACAGCAATAATACTCTGCTGCCGTGGCCGTGTAATAAAGTCAAGGAGTTCTCAGCTTTAATTATGAGAGTAAAAAGTTCTTCCAACCTCATGTAGCATCACTGAACAGAAAAGAAAACCCGCTTTGTACTCAACTGAAATAAGTTCATCGCATTAGCATACGAATCCCCTCATCAAGTAAGAGAAATACAGTGAGTTTCTGAACGCAATATTTTGTTTACGTTCTGCCAAAAGCAAAACATTCGCTGTTCCTTACCTTCTAATTAGAAATCATTAACTCCGATGTTGTCAGCAATTTTCGTGGCCTGGCACGACGAAAATAATTACGTCAGTCAGTGTGGACCATAGAAGGGCGACTGGCCTGTTGTTCTGGCACGACACCTGCACCTGTGACCTCTCTCCAGACCTGCTGATTGTTTTCTGATGTTCACCAACCAGCCAATCAATCCACGCTGGGTTTGTGAAGCTCTGTGGTACCTCATAAATTCACCTTCTACAAAATTTTTGAAAACAAATTGCAAATATTATTTGCCCCTCTAGGACCCTTATTCTCTCACTCACCTTACACATTTAACACATCATCCTACCTTTCCACTGCAAGTTACTTCTTCACGAGTGAATTAAATATGTCAAACTGTGTGAATAAACCACATGAATCCCCTCATCCTTAAACTATGTGCTAATCTAGATGCAATCTGATGTCCTACGATGTGCCTTCTGTCATACAGGCAATAGTTTCACAACTACTGTGAAACTATTGCTGGAAGTGGCTGACCATAAACAAATATCATGCTATTAATCTATAGTGCCGTAAAATATGACCGCCTTTTTTTCTATTTTTGATATTTAGTGAAGAACTGTTTGCTGGCCTACAGACGTCAGTCGAAACAATAACTGTTTTTAAAATTATATATGTGTTCTAGCATGTGATTTGGGGATGTATGGAGCATCTTGCCGGCAGAAGTGTGGGAAATGCAAATATGGTGAAACCTGTGATCGGTACACTGGAATGTGTCGCTCTGGATGCTCCTCTGGATTCTATCCACCGTATTGTAAACAGAGTAAGTATAAATGTCAACACACCGGTTTCTGCACCTGTCGAATGGACCGTTCCGTACGGCATAACTATGACTTTTTATTGTGATGTTTTACACTTCAGTCTAGCTTTCCTTTCATCATCATAGTAGTTCTAGAAACTAGTAAAAACCTAATGTATTTAACACGAACAGAGATTGTATTTACTAATGACGGAATAATTAGTTATCGTCCTCACTACATTTTCCTTAGGTTGTTTCCTGTTAAAACTGCCACTAAATGTGCTATGCAGTTGTCAGTTTAAGTTAGATCTTGCATCATAAATGAATAAGCATTACAGGATTTTTCTGTATGTCCATGACGTCATTACACTTTGTGCTCCTGCCTCTTAGTCTTTGTGTTATTACTCCCTCATCCTGGCTGTACTTTTTTGGCATTATGTAAGATTCATTGCGGCCACAAAGCCTTGAGCTAACCTTGATTACTGTTAAACGGTCGCAAAGTTTCACAAATGGCCCTTAGCAATTTTGTCAGTTTCACAACGGCGACAACGGAAAATTTCATGGGTGATACTCGTACATATTTCATAACTGCTTTGAAGATATGCATGAGAACTTCTACATGTTAATGCTCAGAGACATTTAGTTTGTGTCTAGAGACTACATAACACAACCCTACTACAGATGGGCTATCATATCTGAAAATATTGCATTGAGTATTCAATTTTGAGTGACCACGTCTAGATTGAACACGACAGGAAGTGCTGTACACTCCAGGTTTTAGTACTGCCCTCGTGTATATGAATATCTATGGGCATATATTGATTATGACAGCAAATTTCCATTAGGTTTCCAGCCCATAGGCCAGTGTTGTTCAGTTTTATTCCTACTTTCTGTCTGTGTTCATTCAATTCCTCACTACAGTACCGTAGAATGTGGGACGAAAGTGGGCAACTTCTCCATAAAGTCGTAACTGAGCATAGATGGTAGGATTACCACCTCTGCAGGAGTACGAAAATGATATTTCAGAATTTTGACGGACACAGTACGGCGTGAAATGAAATTCGTAGTTATGTTCTCTTCCTTCTCTTGTTCATAGAATAACGTTTTCCATAAAAAAATTTATTGATGCCTAACACAAAATCCAGTACTGAAAATACTTCAGTGACTTGCGGGTCCATTTTTTTTGTAGGATTATAAATTACAAACATATTTGGCCTGATTAATTTCGTAGAAATACACAGATGACAAAGTATTGTAGTAGCTGACAATTTAATGTATTGAGTATCACGAAAAAAGACTCCTTCAAATCCTTTACTCCTTTTTATGGGAGAAATAATTATAAAATTTTGTAACAAAACCTTGTAAATCAAAAAGCTGAACATTATCAAATGTAAACATAGATGCATTATGAATTTTATGAGTTGAGCAACTTGCTGGTATTAAAATATTATTTTCGTTCCTTGAGAGAGTAAATGCTGAATGCTTATTCACAAAGTTAATACATGTACCATCAGCATTATATGAAGGAATGATGTTGAGGCTTAAATTGTGCATTGTTAATCTGCCTTCAGTTTGATCGAAAATAGCATTTGCAGAGACAGGATTGTCACTATGGTAGTCGACCAGCACATGTACATCGTTTCTGGAACAGGAATACCTAATAATAACTGGGAAGATTTTAGTGTGTCCATAATTAGGGGCATCGCTTGCTGTTGCGTAAAACATATTTCTGTCCATAATATATTGAGTTACTGAGAAGGTAGCAAGGGAATTGATAACTACTGATGTTGCTTTTCCTCTTTCCAAATAAATATTCCTAGACAGTTCTACATCTGGAAATATCGTAGGGACCAATCTTGAGCTACGAACGTAATAATGGAAGGCACATTGTGTAGAAATTGTGATACACCTTGGTCAATTCAGAAGCTGTAACTTTATCCTAATGCATTCTGTTTTCAGAATTAGACTCAAAAAATGAAGTTATTCTCTTGTTCTTGATTGAGATGCTCACAGTCTCTTCGTGTTCTTGACCATTTGCATGTTTACTTATGTCATTAAAGGCTGCATTACCAACACTAAATGTGTTAGTGCACATTTTACACATTGCTTTGAATCAGTTCTTGGACATGATGGCAAGAATGGTGCAGTCATTTCCCTCTTGAAACTGTATACACATAAATGCCTTTTAGTTCTGCAAATACTTCCCGATTTTCCCCTCTTTTTTGCCACTGTCTCCTTGTGAACCGCATTATCTTTCTGACATTTCCATTTTCATTGACATATTAAATTAATGTGTGTCGCATAGACTACAAGTACAATAACTGAATGAACAATCGAAAAGCTGAGATGACTAACATAAGCCGACTAATTATCTGCAATCTGGATATATAAGTGAAAAGAATGAAAAAAAAGTCTACAATACATTTTGCGGGACATACCCAGGTACTGGACTCGCATTCCGGAGGACGACGGTTCAATCCCGCGTCCGGCCATCCTGATTTAGGTTTTCCGTGATTTCCCTAAATCACTCCAGGCAAATGCCGGGATGGTTCCTCTGAAAGGGCACGGCCGACTTCCTTCCCCTTCCTTCCCTAATCCGATGAGACCGATGACCACGCTGTCTGGTCTCCTTCCCCAAACCAACCAACCAACCAACCCAGGCCCAGTCCTGCTCGGGGCAATATATCAAAATGTGGAACTATCCCGCAAAATTCAGGACGAGTGGTCTCTGTAATTGATGGTGAATTTCATATAAGAAGTAGCTTGTTATTAATTCCCTGCCCTTTTTACCTATAACTATACCTTTTCATGCACTCCTATCAGTTATTTTCTCATTAAAGTGCATGAAGACTTTCTGTTCTGTTGTTTATTTTTCTTAATATTTACCTTTGCCTAGAACTTTTTTAAAAATTTCTCTTGTAGACAAATGCAGTGTAGAGCAAAAAGAAGTGCACCTCTTACATAGTGTTGGGGGCAATTTCCTCCAGCTGTTGATGGAGTGCTCAAAACGGTTCAGAATATGCAAATAGTAAAATATGCAAGTTATTTTTATACATATTGAGTGACTGTATGCGCCCAGTAAGACAGCTGATATACGTATGATGCTCTGAGTACCAGTAATTTGTATAACATATCAAAAGCTTCACTCAGGTAAAATTCACTCATATCAGTTCTACATTTAATTTTTGCTTCCTTAGTGCCAGCCTCAGACTCGTTGAAGGCTATCTTAACAGTTCATTACATATACATATATCACGTGTTTACAAGCATTAAATAATAAAATAGCGCCAGCGGGTATTTTCTGCAACCTCTGTAAGAAGTGGATCGTGGTATTCTCCGAGATGGGATGATATTTTATGGGGCTGATGATGAATCCAACCAATGGCTAATGTCATATCTAACCAAAGTAATGCAGTAAGTTGTGTGTAGTAATTCAAACAATATAGTCCCAGGAATCATTCCAGGTGGAGAGAAATCCAGTATGGGGTACCCCAAGGTTCAATCTTACGTTCAGCAATGTTCCTCATACATTAAAACGCTCTTCCGTCTAATACAGAACACGCAGAATAAGTTCTTTTTGCAAATGTCACTAGTATTGTAATCACTCTGAGCTCACACGCAGAAACAGGAGAAATGGTAAACGGCGTTCTTAAAAATAGCATTGACTAGTTTCTTGCAAATGGTCTCACCCTCAGTTTTAAAAAGACACAACAGATTCAGTTCTGCACATCTAGAGGTACTGCAACAATGATGAGTATAACAGATGATGAGAACTTAAATTGAAACAAACATATTTCGGAACTGGTTAAACAACTTAGTTCAGCAACATTTGCGCTTAGTTCAATGGAAATCTTGGGGAGACACAAATCAGTATGTAGAAATATTTTGCATATTTTCATTCAATGTCACGTGAAATGATGTTCTGGGATAAGTCATATTTGAGGAAGTAAGTCTACATTGCACAAAAACGTGTTGTAAGAATAATATGTGGTGCTCACCTACAATCATCTTGTAGATATCTGTTTAAAACGTTGGTCATTCTGACTACTGCTTGACATTATATTTATTCCCTCGTGATGTTTGTTGCAAATAAATCACTATTGTTCAAAAAGGACAAAAAGGTGCTTAATTACAATTCCGAGATGGAAAAAAAGACGTTCATTATTCCACATTAAGATTGTCTTTAGCACAAAAAGCTGTGCACAATTCTGCAATAAAGTTTTTTACTCTCCCCATTCGGATCTCCGGGCGGGGACTACTCAATGTAAGGATGTAGAGGCTTATCTCACTAGGGGTAAGATAGATACTGCCTACAGGAAAATTAAAGAGACTTTTAGAGATAAGAGAACCACTTGTATGAACATCAAGAGCTCAGATGGAAACCCAGTTCTAAGCAAAGAAGGGAAAGCAGATAGGTGGAAGGAGTATATAGAGGGTCTATACAACGGCGATGTACTTGAGGACAATATTATGGAAATGGAAGACGATGTAGATGAAGATGAAATGGGAGATACGATACTGCGTGAAGAGTTTGACAGGGCACTGAAAGACCTGAGTCGAAACAAGGCCCCCGGAGTAGACAACATTCCATTTGAACTACTGACGGCCTTGGGAGAGCCAGTCATGACAAAACTCTACCATCTAGTGAGCAAGATGTATGAAACAGGCGAAATACTTTCAGACTTCAAGAAGAATATAATAATTCCAATCCATAAGAAAGCAGGTGTTGACAGATGTGAGAATTACAGAACAATCAGTGTAATAAGTCACAGCTGCAAAATACTAACACGAATTCTTTACAGACGAATGGAAAAACTAGTAGAAGCCGACCTCGGGGAAGATCAGTTTGGATCCCGTAGAAATGCCGGAACATGTGAGGCAATACTGACCTTACGACTTATCTTAGAAGAAAGATTAAGGAAAGGCAAACCTATGTTTCTAGCATTTGTAGACTTAGAGAAAGCTTTTGACAATGTTGACTGGAATACTCTCTTTCAAATTCTGAAGGTGGCAGGGGTAAAGTACAGGGAGCGAAAGGTTATTTACAATTTGTACAGAAACCAGATGGCAGTTATAAGAGTCGAGGGACATGAAAGGGAAGCAGTAGTTGGGAAGGGAGTAAGACAGGGTTGTAGCCTCTCCCCGATGTTATTCAATCTGTATATTGAGCAAGCAGTAAACGAAACAAAAGAAAAATTCGGAGTAGGTAATAAAATCCATGGAGATGAAATAAAACTTTGAGGTTCGCCGATGACATTGTAATCCTGTCAGAGACAGCAAAGGACTTGGAAGAGCAGTTGAACGGAATGGATGTGTCTTGAAGGGAGGATATAAGATGAACATCAACAAAAGCAAAATGAGGATAATGGAATGTAGTCAAATTAAATCGGGTGATGCTGAGGGAATTAGATTAGGAAATGAGACACTTAAAGTAGTAAAGGAGTTTTGCTATTTGGGGAGCAAAATAACTGATGATGGTCGAAGTAGAGAGGATATAAAATGTAGACTGGCAATGGCAAGGAAAGCGTTTCTGAAGAAGAGAAATTAGTTAACATCGAGTATAGATTTAAGTGTCAGGAAGTCATTTCTGAAAGTATTTGTATGGAGTGTAGCCATGTATGGAAGTGAAACATGGACGGTAAATAGTCTGGACAAGAAGAGAATAGAAGCTTTCGAAATGTGGTGCTACAGAAGAATGCTGAAGATTAGATGGGTAGATCACATATCTAATGAGGAGGTATTGAATAGGATTGGGGAGAGGAGGAGTTTGTGGCACAACTTAACCAGAAGAAGGGATCGGTTGGTAGGACATGTTCTGAGGCATCAAGGGATCACCAATTTAGTGTTGGAGGGCAGCGTGGAGGGCAAAAATCGTAGGGGGAGACCAAGAGATGAATACACTAAGCAGATTCAGAAGGATGTAGGTTGCAGTAGGTACTGGGAGATGAAGAAGCTTGCACAGGATAGAGTAGCATGGAGAGCTGCATCAAACCAGTCTCAGGACTGAAGACCACAACAACAACAACATTTCCTGCATTTTTATATTTTCTCCTTTCCTCAATTAAATTCAATATCTCTTCTGTCAGACAAGGATTTCTATTAGCCCTCGTCTTTTTACCTACTTTATCCTTTGCTACCTTCACAATTTCGTCTCTAAAAACTACCCATTCTTTTTCTACTGTATTTCTTTCCATTATTCTTGTCAATCTTTCCCTAATACTCTATCTGAAGCTCTCTACAACCTCTGGTTCATTGAGTTTATCCAGGTTCCATCTCCTCAAATTCCCACCTTTTTTGCAATTTCTTCAGTTTTTATCTACAGTTCGTAACCAATAGATTATGCTCAGAGTCCACATCTGCCCCTGGAAATGTCTTACAGTTAAAAGCCGGGTTCCAGATGTCTGACTCGGCTTCTACAATGGCAGCTTATAAGGATTTTAGAGAGTTTGAACGTGGTGTTATACACGGCACACGAGCGATGGAACACAATGTCTCCGAGGTAGGAACGAAATTGGGCTTTTCCGTACGACCATTTCACGAGTGTACCGTGAATCTCAGGAATACGGTAAAACATCAAATCTCTGATATCGCTGCAGCTGGAAAATGATCCTACAAGATCAGAACCAACTACGACTGAAGTGATTCGCTCAAGTGCAACCCGTTCGCAAATTGCTGCAGATTTCAATGATGGACCATCAGCAAGTGTCAGTGTGCGAACCATTCAACGAAACATCACCAATACGGGCTTTCGGATCAGAAGGCCCACTCGTGTACCCTCGATGGCTGCAAGACATAGAGCTTTACGCCTCGTCTGGGGCCGTCAATACCGTCATTGGACAGTTGATGACTGGAAACATGTTGCATGGTCGGACGAATCGCGTTTAAAATTGTATCGAGTGGATGGACGCGTACAGGTATGGAGACAACCTCATGAATCCATGGACAGTGCAAGTCAGCAGGGGACTGCTCAGGGTGGTGGAGCCTCTGTAATGCTTGGAGATTTTGCAGTTGGAATCATACGGGAACCCTGATACGTCTAGATACGACTCTGACAAGTGACACGTGCGTACGCATCCTGTCTGATCAGCTGCATCCGATCATGTCCGTTGTGCTCTTCGACTGCCTTGGGCAAGTCCAGCAGGACAATGCGACACCCTACACGTCGAACATTGCTACAGAGTGGCTACAGGAGCACTCTTCTGAGTTTAAACACTTCCGCTGGTCACCAAACGCCCTAGGCATTAACATTATTGAGCGCATCTGGGATGCCTTGCAACGTGCTGTTCAAAAGTGATCTCCACCCATTTGTACTCCTTCTGATTTGTGGACATCCCTGCAGAATTCACGGTGTCAGTTTCCTCCAGCACTATTCCAGACATATGTCGAGTTGTTGCTACGTCGTGTTGGGTACTTCTTCATGCTCACAGAGGCCCTGCACAATATTGGGCAGATGTAGCAATTCGTCTGGCTCTTCAGTGTATGCATGTCACCAAGTCAAGTGCATTAGGAAAGACCTCCGATCTTCAGTCGCTTGCTGTCTCTGACCGTGGTTGCTGGGATACTTGTTCCATTATACAGGCGTCAGGCAAAAATATAGCATCAGCGCGAGAAATGCAGGCTTGAAAACTAATGCCGATGCTACCTGAGGCTGCTGCGCATTGTCCTCAGTTCACCACAAATGTCAGTCGCGCTCTGGTCCGGATACTGCATACTGAGTGCACTATATCGGAGGTAAGTGAAGTCGGAAGTGGGCAAACTGTTTGTACTCGTGTGGTGGGTGCTTCCGTAAGTGAGGTAGCCGAAGTGTAACGTGTTTCAAGAGGCACCTATCGAACGCGTATACGGCATACAGAGAAAGAGCAACTGAGTCATCCGCCAAGTCACAACGCGGACGATAGTGAAACGCCCGCTACACCTGCTGGGCCGAGCAGGTGATTAGGATTGTGCAAAGGGCAAAATAACGTGTCGGTCAGTTTCACTTCCAAATTGTAGTTTAATAACACCTTTAAAACCAAATGGCACTTAGCCAATCGTTTACAACTACACGTTTCAAAATCCAATTCTTTCATGCCTGAAGGCCTCCAACAAGAAATCTTAGAAAGCAACAAGATAAATTTAAATTAACTGAAGACATGCAGTTAAAATTTCAAATAACATATGTATCACAGCTACTCGGAAAGCCTCAAGGCAAATGTAGATACGACAAACATATACAAAGTGCAAAACAAATGGCTGAAGACCATAATTAAATGTCAAAATTTTAAAATGTTTTCGCTTAAGGGGAAATTTTAAGATTATGGCTTTAAGTGGCTGAAGGCCCACAGCTGATTTTGCAAAAAATCGAAAATACCTTAACACTTAAGTTTTAAGTGGCTGAACACACACTAACTGAAAAAGCAATGCAACAACAATAACCAAATTTAAAAATAAGGTGCTGTTGGGGAGCTTTTCCTGTGAGCAACACCGAGTGCCTGTAGTGGTGAAATCGAGCCGCCGTGCGGTGGAATTAACTATATTGGTTCACTACAGTTCAAGTGGAACAGCGGAATTTCTTGCCTTGATAACGTTAGTGTGTGGCTGAAGGCCCACAATTGATTTACATAAATACAATAAAAAACTCTTTTATTTGAAAGCTTTGGTTATAATAGATTACTAACAGACCGTTAAACACCCATGAAAAGGACACTATAAACAACGGCACTGAGTCACCTCCAGGGGGGAGGGGGGGGGGTGCTGCCCTCGAAACATCAACGTTCACTTTGGTCAGACAAGTGGTGGACCGAACTACTCTTGATCCGTTGGTGACCCAACCAAGCAACAGTCACGGACTGACCGAACAAACGACTTGCTATCCACCAATCGGTAGATAAAAACTCAAAGAGCAAACTGTTACAGACGTGATTATCCACATGAAATATGTATTATGCTGTCGAAACCACAGACCACGTTGGACGGTGACAACTGGTAGGAAAGGACGGTACCTGAATTTATGTTAATGGCCATTGCAGGTAACTGGAACACTAACAGCCACAAGGCAGAAAATTCCGCTGGTACACTTGAATTTGAAATAAGGTAATATAGTTAACTTTACCAAAAAGGAACACTGCCTGAACTTACGTCAGTGGCCAGGGCAGGTAACCAGAACACTGTGACCGTGACAGACAATGACCGAAGAGGATTGTGACAAAAAGTAAGAGGACGACAGCTTCAAAAATCACTGCAGAATTGGATGTAACGCTTGAGAGCACCGTCAGCACCCTGATAAGACGAAGGGGCTCCATGAACAAAGAACTGCAGCATGAGCTGGAATTCCAACCCGCAAGTCGGTAATGTGAATGCCCGGAACGGGAAACTGTGCTGCTGAAGTCCTGAAACCTTGGTACAACGTTTGTTCCCCAGTCGGCCTCTGTCCACACAGGTCACCTCGCCACAGTCACGAGGTCACAATAAGAGCGAACCTCTGTGGTGCGCTTCGGGAAGAAGGGTATATGACTGCTTTCCACCTCAGTCATTGTTACATCTACATCTACGTGATTACTCTGCTGTTCACAAAAAAGCGCCTGGAAGGGGGTACAACGAACTACCTTCAAGCTGTCTCTTTACTGTTCCACTCTAGAACGGTGCGCGTGGAAAACGAGCACTTAAATTTTTCTGTGCAAGCCCCGATTTCTTTTATTGTCTCGTGGTGATCATTTCCCCCTATGTAGGTGCGCGCCAACAGAATATTTTCGCAATCGGAAGAGAAAACTGGTGATTGAAATTGTTTCACTGATTGCCACTCCAATTCACTCTCCTATTTCGCGATAATGGGAAACGAGCTGGCCTTTTTTGAACTTTTACGATGACATCCGTCAGTCTCACCCGATGCGGATCTCACACCACACAGTGATACTGCAGGATAGGGTGGACAAGCGTGGTGTAAGCAGTCTCTTTAGTTGACCTGTTGCACCTTTTAAGTGTTCTGCCAGTGAATCACAGTCTCTAGTTTGCACTACCCACAACATTATCTACACTACTGGTCATTAAAATTGCTACATCAAGAGGAAATGCAGATGATAAACGGGTATTCATTGGACAAATATATTATACTAGAACTAACATGTGATTATATTTTCATGCAATTTCGGTGCATACATCCTGATAAATCAGTACCAAGAACAACGACATCTGGCCGTAATAACGGCCTTGATACGCCTGGGCATTGAGTCAAACAGAGCTTGGATGGCGTGTACAGATACAGCTGCCCATGCAGCTTCAACACGATACCACAGTTCATTAAGAGTAGTGACTGGCGTATTGTGACGAGCCAGTTGCTCGGCCACCATAGACCAGACGTTTTCTGTTGGTGAGAGATCTGGAGAATGTGCTTTCTGTATCCAGAAACGCCTGTACAGGACTTGCAACAAGCGGTCGTGCATTATCCTGCTGCAATGTGGGGTTTCGCAGGGATCGAATGAAGGGTAGGGCTACGGGTCGTAACACATCTCAAATGTAACGTCCACTGTTCAAAGTGCCCTCAATGCGAACAAGAGGTGACAGAGACGTGTAACCAATGGCACCCCATACTATCACGCCGGATGACGAATACATGCTACCAATGTGCGTTCACCGCGATGTAACCAAACACGGATGCGACCGTCATCATGTTGTACACACAACCTGGGTTAGTCCGAAAAAATGACGTTTTGCCATTCGTGCTCCCAGGTTCGTCGTTAAGTGCACCATCGCAGTTGCTCCTGTCTGTGACGCAGCGTCAAGGGTAACTGCAGCCATGGTCACGGAGCTGATAGTCCATGCTGCTGCAGAAGTCGTCGAAGTGTTCGTGAAGCTGGTCGTTGTCTTGAAAACGTCCTCATCTGTTGACTCATGGATCGAGACGTGACTGCACGATCCGTTACAGCCATGCGGATAAGATGCCAGTCATCTTGACTGCTAGTGATACGAGGCCGTTGGGATCCAGCACGGCTTTCCGTATTACCCTCCTGAACCCATTGATTCTATGTTCTGCTAACAGTCACTGTATCTCGACCAACGCGAGCAGCAATGTCACGATACGATAAACCGCAATCGCGATAGTCTACAATCCGACCTTTATCAAAGTAGGAAACGTGATGGTACGCATTTCTCCTCCTTACGCGAGGCATCACAGCAACGTTTCACCAGGTAACGCCGGTCAACTGCTGTTTGTGTATGAGAAATCGGTTGGAAACTTTCCTCATGTCAGCACGTTGTAGGTGTCGCCACTGGCGCCAACCTTCTGTGAATGCTCTGAAAAGCTAATCATTTGTATATCACGGCATCTTCTTCCTGTCGGTTAAATTTCGCGCTGTACCGCGTCATCTTCGTGGTGTAGCAATTTTAATGGTCAGTAGTGTATATGATCGTTCAAATTTGGGTTATTTGAAATTGTAATCCCTAGGTATTTAGTTAAGTTTACAGCCTTCAGATTTGTGTGAGTTATCGCTTAATCGAAATTTACTGAATTTCTTTTAGTACTCATGTGAATAGGTTCACACGTTTCTTTATTTAGGATCAACTGCCACTTTCCGTAGCATTCAGATATCTTATCTAAATTATTTTGCAATTTGTTTTGATCATCGGATGACTTTACAAGACGGTAAATGACAGCGTCATCTGCAAACAATCTAAGAGGTCAGCTCAGATTGTCTCCTATATCGTTAATATAAATGAGGAACAATAGAGGGCTTATTGCTTGGGGAACATCAGATGTTACTTCTGTTTTACTCGACGACTCAGTCTGTTACTATGAACTGTGACCCTTCTGACAGAAAATCACAAATCCAGTCGTCCAAATGAGGCGATATTCCACAGACACGCAATATACCAGAACTTGACATTATTTTGCAGGGAGAATGGTGTAAGATTCCCTTGAATACCGGACAGGAAATTTAATTACACATTCCATGACGCCTGGAAGCTCTTTTGAATGACAACGGTTTTTCTGTAACTTAGTAGGCACGGTAGTGCGTTGTGCTTTCATGTGATGTCATATTTTTGTCCGCCCCTTGTAAGATTTCAGCTCATAAATCAGAGTATTGAGTGTGTCTACGAATACGGCCCACTCTATGTCGAATGTGCGGGTAGTCTGTTTGTAAGGAGATAATACGCAAAGCCACGGTCGTGGCTTGTCTTTTCAGCACTCTTTTCAGGTGTATTTCTAACCTTTTTCACCTTCAGTGAATATTTACTCATCGATTTCAGCGAGACACGTGGAAAGGAGAAAACAAGCAACGTGGCTGTGAAAAAGAACTGTGTCCAGCTGTGTGAGCGGTGTGGTGGTGTTACAGGCACACGTCATCCGCCACAATAGTGGGTACAGCTGTTGGTTAATGTTACTCGGCTCACATCAGTAATGGTGTAGCCTGCCTAAACTCAGTTTCCGCATCTGTCCTGCACGGATTCTGACTCTGTACCAAACTGTTAGCACACGCACAACCTTTGAATTCCATCACGTGCCTGGGAAGACGTTCGTTGTCCATAAAATAATACGCGCGAAGTGGCCTCGCGGTGAAAGACACCATGTCCCGGATTACGTGGACCCTCCCACCGGAGGTACTAGGTTCGAGTCCTCCTTTAGGCATGGGTGTGTGTGTTGTTCTTAGCATAAGTTAGGAAACTGCAAATTTGTTGTAAGGACTATGGCAACAAGTTGCTGAGATCATCGGTCCCAAGGCTTATGCAGTACTTAACCTAACTTAAACCAACTTACGCTAAGAACAGCACACACACCCATGCCCGAGGGAGGACTCGAACCTCCGTTGGGAGGAGCCGTGCGAACCGTGACAAGACACCCTAGACCGCACGGCTACCTCGCGTGGCCATGAGTTAGGGTAAGTTAGTTTCAGCACCGTGTAAGTCTAGGGACCGATGACCTCTGCAGTTCGGTCCCTTAGGAATTCATGCAGACACACTCACTCATCCATAAAATAAGTAACAAACGAGTCTGATAAAAACAGACAAGATTAGGTGGCGGTAAGTATAGGTACATTTTGCGGGAAGGGCCTGAAGTAAGCCAAAGACACTAAATTTTGTTATACTCAAAGCATGTATTGGGTTTCTAAATGCGTCTCTCAAAGACGTTTTATATTTCTTGCTTTATCCATAAATCGGAAGTTTCCAAGGCTACACCAACACATACACTTGCCTCATCGAGAGACTTAAGTGTACGCGTGTGAGTACTCTTGACACCTTGAGGAAAAAGAGTCCTGAAATAATGTTTAATTTGGGAGAATTGACGTTAGAACATCGTTTCGAAAGACACGATGTTTTATTACATAATAAACATTCAAAAATCAACATATACGTGTAAATATGGAGTAATACATGAGCTCAGATATAAATATTTAGTAGAAAAACGTGAATAAATGGTAGACATCGTTGAGCAATATCAACACTATAATAATGCACTATAGCTACTCCGCTCCTCTTGGTATCCAACTGCATCTCTGAATCTACTTGAGCTAGACTGCGGTACTTGCGAAAGTTTCTCCACGATGTCATCCTTATGAGAAAAGACTTCTTCCGGTCTCTCGATAAAGTGAAATGTTACAGGAATCCTTAACAAAAAGGAAGAAACTTCGCACTGCGCTTTATTATTGACCTCTGTTCGGTCACATAATGTCTGTATGGAGGAGTCTTTCCCAAACACTTTGGAATCAAGAAAATCACCTTTTTGTGTATGCGTATTCACTGTGGATGTCCCACTATCGTCTATCTCAGGTTCTGTCGAAAAATTCTAGTTGAGTTGATTTCAGACCATTCCCTGATCGGTTCCTTGCTTTTTCGATCTGAGTAATAGGTATGATATCTGACGGTTTTGTGTGACTAATTGAAGAAAATGATGTTCCAAATTGAGGGCTCACTGGTAGATCTGAAAATAGAGGCGTGTGGTGAGTACAGTAGGTGCTTGAGAGTCGTGTACACTTGCCCCTGACTTTGATTTACCATATGTTTAATTTCTGCAAACTTGTAAATATTCAACCTGAGCTAATCCCCCCCTCCCCCCGTATTTAGTGAATAGTAAATTCATAAGGTCTTAGTACTAAATTAACAAGACGAAACAAATTCAATCAGCATGCAAAGATCACAAACGAAGTTGTGTAAAAATTACAGTGAGAATGTGAAACACAGAGCACATCTCACCTTGCGACAAGCATTTGTTGATTCTCGCTCAGACATTGAGCTTCCTCGCCTTACAGCACTGCGGAACTAGTAATGCTGCAACCTAGATGTTGGTAACCGAGATTTGACAGTGTGTACATTTCTCCCCACCTACCCCGTACTGTTGATGCTCCATATCTTCCAACGAAATTGGCTTATATCAACATCAGTTTCAAATCAAAGCTGGAAGTACAGCGCACTCGAATTCTTGGAGTCTTCACGGAAGCCATCAACAGAAAGTAATTTTTTCCGAAACGAATGGTTGACTAACGAGTAACCGCCATAGGATGTCAAACAAAATAATGCTGATATATGGGAGATTATACGGAGTGGGAGAAATAAAAGTGTACTGGAGAACAATACTTCGGGGTACAGAGAAACACAGCAAAGGAAATGCAGAACTGACCTGACTATGGCAGATATTAAAAGTGACCACCATTCGTCTCTTGGCACTTTTTGGCGCTGATCGCCAAGTTGCTGAAGGCGGAAGTTGGACTGCTGGAAATGCTGCAGTCTCATCAGAAACATTGTGCTACAGTTCTTGAAAACCATGAGGGTAGTTGTGATACATCTTAGGCTTGTGGCTTTCCCACAAAAAGTAATCGAATACTGGCTGATCAGGTGACCAACTACAACAGCGACCCAACTGAACTCAGCTAACAGTTATGTCAGGCGTGAAGACATAGTTTCAACGTGCTCAAAGGTTCGGCCAGATGTCTGGGCAGTTGCTTGATCCGGTCGGAAGTAGCTGTAGGTCTTTTCCTCCTCCCTTAACGCTGCCACAAATGGTTTCAAAATGTTGATGAAACAAGATGGATCCAATAAAGCGGTATGCAGACACTGCACACCAAACCCCAAATTTCTGATCATGCAGTGGTGTTTTGTGGACATCATGCAGTTTCTCAGCTGCCGAGAACCAGTGATTGTGTCAGCTGACATAACCACTCAGGTGAAACCAGGCCTCATCAGACATAAATAAAAGATCCATGTCAAGTCACTCCCTGTTATCACAGTAAAATCACACGCAAAACTGGAGGCGCTGTGGAGCATCTGCCGGTTTTAATGCATGAACAAGACACACTTGCTAGGGATGCATGTGGATGTCTCGGTGGGTTATCTGACCACATGATCAATTTGATGTGTGGGTCTCCTGCGACAGGTGTTGGGCTGATTTGGTAGGATTCTGAAACATTTTCTGGAGGACCACAGCCATATTTTATGGTGTGTGACACGTTTCAGAATGTATTTTGATTTTTTTTCGGAACCATTTCTGACGCAGTTTTCGGAATAAGCGTTGCATGACACTCATTGAAGGCTCTTTGACACCATTAAATTTGTCAACGAACAACTGACCACACCTTTTCCACGACTTTGCTGTCACATAACTTTTCACAATGAACACCAACTGCTCCACTGTGAGTACCATCATCCCCTTTGCACTACTCCACTCACACTGACATAGCCCACACTATGCTCTGAACTGGTGTCGATCACCACAAAACTAAGTACACACACAGTAACCTAATGTGTGTAGCCCTACTTACGAGTAACGATGTGATACATGATGCAGTAACACGGCATAAGCTTTGGTGATACGATCTAAATACGTCAATATCTGTAGTTATTCTCACAGTTAATAATATAACTTTTGAGCATGAATCAGTCACTTTCCACACGACTGTGCATGGTTATAATTTGCATCATAAGCTTAGTGTACCACTGAGGTTCAGTTGCCATCAGGTACATGCCTGACCTCATCCAACACCCATTACATTCTCTTTGCAACGAGCAGACAATACTCCATTTTGTAACTTTATTTTAACGTGTGACGAAAGATACAACACTTTTCCTAGTATTTATAATAAAACTCCTTGTATGAGTCACAACAGCAACCAGCACTTATATTCACTCGGAGGCTTTCTTATGATAATTTTAGAATCAATATGTGTCAGTATGTTTCAATATGTGTCACACATCTTGTTGTATTTTTTTTTTTTTTTTTTTGTGGAAGGACGATATCTTTTCTCCCACCCCACAGCACAGGGACCTGCTGTTGCCAAGGGCTGTCTTCCCTCCAAACTACATCTTAATTTTTAGTTTCGACAGAAGGATTCCCAGACCCAGCTTCCAGAACATTGGAGACGCCTTTCTTTCGCCCCTCTCTGGGACCTAACTTCTGCCGATTTCTTAGGCTTGCATCTGCCTCAGCGAAGCATCGCCACGTTGTACGGCATGAGTCGAACAGTGCTGATGCTCCTGTCCTTGAATTCTGATGCTCTTCTCGATTAAAATCAAATAACACAGTCGAATCAAAATTTGGATTTAGATGTGTTTCGCATCAATCAACTGCAATATTCCAGCTGTTTATTTTACAAGCTCTTCTGCGCCAATTTATGATTCCCCACACCATAATAGACTACATATCATTATGTTCAGAAACGTGTACAGGACAATAGTATGTCACTGGCATCTCTCACACCCCTGTTACTATTGTAGCCATTATGTAACTTTCTATTCCTCTATTATCACCAAATACCCTTTGTAGTAAATAATTAACAAAAATGAAAATGAAGGCACACGTTTAGATTTTGGTGATCCTTTTAAAGACCATAAGGTCGTAAAAGGTATTTGGAACTGAGAATATCTGATATTTCAAAATAAGTCTCTTGTCTAAAATCACCCAGAATGATATTTTTAATGAGTCATAAACTGGCCTGTAAGAGTCAATGCCCTACTTCACTTGGATTAAAAATAGTCATTCACTTATAAACCAATTCGAAGCCTCTGATTAATTTGTCATTGTATTTTTTGTTTCCAGCCTACAAAGTATTAAAGTATGTGCCACATATTGTGGAAGTGACTTACAATTCATTGAAGATAAGAATACCATTGAGAGACGTACATGGAGATGGGCAGCCCATCTTATATCAGGTGCAATACAAGGTGAGCCTGAAAATGAATTTTTTGACATAAAAAGTTGTGTATTTATAGAATCTAATTATTTGAAGAAATGATGATGCTTGATTTAGTTTATATTGATGAACAGGCATATGAAAATAGTTCTTAAACTGCATCAACATCATTATCACCAACCGCAGCAATTTGACGTCCATGGCTGGATATAAGCTGCCTATATGATTTTCTGTTAGTTACAGTCCTCAGCTATTCACATCAACATTGACCCTATATGTTTCCCATAGTTGTCAGCCCACCTTCCATCTGGAAACCATTTCCTTCTTTTTGTACAGCTTCGTACACAGGAAAAACTTGCTGCAACTCCCATCTGTACAGCAAAATAGGGTGGACAGAAGCAATTTTCAACTTAAAAAAATTATAATTTCAAAAATAAATACGAAAATCAAAATTATATGGAATTATAGGTCTCGTGCCTAACATTAAACATATTATTAGACTTGAGACCTAGCTCGTGCTTTCATAACTTTAAAAAATTGAAAACTTGCTGTTCACAACACAGAGAGGTAGAAACAACTTATCTCATTTTTTGGGTGAACAGGTCATGCCAAAATCTGTTTTGGATCTCGAACAATAAGGATCCAAACTTATCTGGTTCAAAAAAGCCTTAGTTAATCCAAGAATTAAAAATATGTGATGAATTGCATTTTTATTACATTTTCCAAAGAAAAATTGTAATATCTCTGATTACTTTACTGTTCAAATGTTCAAATGTGTGTGAAATTTTATGGGACTAAACTGCTAAGGTCATCAGTCTCTAAGCTTACGCACTACTTAACCTAAATTATCCTAAGGGCAAACACACACACCCATGCTCGAGGGAGGACTCGAACCTCCGCACAGTCCATGACTGCAGCGCCTGATACCGCTCAGCTAATCCTGCACAGCTTACTTTACTGTGATCTTAAATTTATAGCCTTGATTTGTTTATTAATACACGAAGTCGCTGACATCATGTTTAAGATCTATGTGTTACCTTAACCATGGTTAACACTTGGTTCAAGAATCATGAAAGAAGGTTGTATACACGGAAGGACCCTGGAGATAATGGAAGGTTTCAGATAGATTATATAATGGTAAGACAGAGATTTAGGAACCATATTTCAAATTGTAAGACATTTCCAGGGGCAGATGTGGACTCTGTCCACAATCCACTGGTTATGAACTGTAGATTAAAACTGAAGAAAATGCAAAAAGGTGGAAATTTAAGGAGATGGGACCTGGATAAACCGAAAGAACCAGAGGTTGTACACAGTTTCAGGGAGAGCATAAGGGAGCAATTGACAGAAATGGGGGAAAGAAATATAGTAGAAGAAGAATGGGTAGCTTTCAGGAATGAAATAGTGAAGGCAGCAGAGGATGAAGTAGGTAAAAAGACGAGGGCTAGTAGAAATCCTTGGGTAACAGAAGAGATACTGCATTTAATTGATGAAAGGAGAAAATACAAATATGCAGTAAGTGAAGCCGGCAAAAAGGAATACAAACGCCTCAAAAATGAGACCGACAGGAAGTGCAAAATGGCTATGCAGGGATGGCTAGAGGACAAATGTAGGGTGTCGAGGCTTATCTCACTAGGGGTAAGATAGATACTGCCTACAGGAAAATTAGAGAGACCTTTGGAGAAAAGAGAACAACTTGCATGAATATCAAGAGCTCAGATGGAAACCTAGATCTAAGCAAAGAAGGGAAAGCAGAAAGGTGGAAGGAGTATATAGACGGTCTATACAGGGGCGATGTTCTTGAGGCCAATGTTATGGAAATGGAAGAGGAGGTAGATGAAGATGAAATGGGAGATATGATACAGCGTGAAGAGTTTGACAGAGCACTGAAAGACCTAAGTCGAAACAAGAACCTGGGAGTAGACAAAATTCCATTAGAACTACTGACAGCCTATGGAGTGCCAGTCCTGACAAAACTCTACCATCTGGTGAGCAAGATGTATGAGACAGGCGAAATTCCCTGAGACTTCAAGAAGAATGTAATAATTCCAATCCCAAAGAAATCAGGTGTTGACAGATGTGAAACTTACCGAACTATCAGTTTAATAAGTCACAGCTGCAAAATACTAACGCGAATTCCTTACAGACGAATGGAAAAACTGGTAGAAGCCAACCTTGGGGAAGATCAGTTTGGATTCAGTAGAAATGTTGGAACACGTGAGGCAATACTGACCCTACGACTTATTTTAGAAGAAAGATTAAGGAAAGACAAACCTACGTTTCTAGCATTTGTAGACTTAGAGAAAGCTTTTGACAATGTTGACTGTAATACTCTCTTTCTAATTCTGAAGGTGGCAGAGGTAAAATACAGGGATCGAAAGGCTATTTACCATTTGTACAGAAATCAGATGGCAGTTATAAGAGTCGAGAGGCATGAAAGGGAAGTAGTGGTTGCGAATGGAGTGAGACAGGGTTGTAGCCCCTCCCCGATGCTATTCAATCTGTATATTGAGCAAGCAGTAAAGGAAACAAAGGAAAAGTTCAGATTAGGTATTAAAATCCATGGAGGAGAAATAAAAACTTAGAGGTTCGCCGATGACATGGTAATTCTGTCAGAGACAGCAAAGGACTTGGAAGAACAGTTGAATGGAATGGACAGTGTCTAGAAAGTAGGGTATAAGGTGAACATCAACAAAAGCAAAGCGAGGATAATGGTGTGTAGTCGAATTAAGTTGGGTGATACTGAGGGTATTAGATTAGCAAATGAGACACTTAAAGTAGTAAATGAGTTCTGCTATTTTGGGAGCAAAATAACTGATGATGGTCGAAGTAGAGAGGATATAAAATGTAGACTGGCAATGGCAGGGAAAGCGTTTCTAAAGAAGAGAAATTTGTTAACATCGAGTATAGATTTAAGTGTCATAAAGTCGTTTGTGAAAGTATTTGTATGGAGTTTAGCCATGTATGGAAGTGAAATATGGACGATAAATAGTTTAGACATGAAGAGAATAGAATCTTTCGAAATGAGCTGCTACAGAAGAATGCTGAACATTAGATGGGTCGATCACATAACTAATGATGAGGTATTGAATAGTATTGGGGAGAAGAGGAGTTTGTGGCACAACTGGACTAGAAGAAGGGATCGGTTGGTAGGACATGTTCTGAGGCATCAAGAGATCACCAATTTAGTACTGGAGGGCAGAGTGGAGGGTAAAAACCGTAGAGGGAGACCAAGAGATGAATACACTAAGCAGATACAGAAGGATGTAGGCTGCAGTAGGTACTGGGAGATGAAGAAGCTTGTGCAGGATAGTGTAGCATGGAGAGCTGCATCAAACCAGTCTCTGGACTGAAGACCACAACAACAACAAACTTGGTTTGTTTGTTAATACACGAAGTCACTGACATCATGTTTGAGAACGATGTATTTGAAGCTACAAGTTGTATTATAAGAAGTAACGAGCAGCTTTCAAACAATACCTCCATGACTAAAAAGTGACTCATTCGCTCTTGAAATAAACATGTTTAATCATCCTTGTGTTTTCAGAAAGGAACAGAAACATAACCTGTTGCCTGTAAATAACGATTTTACTTTCACATACTTCAATCACAGCATAATCTCATGGGATGAGGACAGTGGCATGAGGTTCTTCGTTTCCACCCAATTCTTGGTCTTCTTATGAAGAAAATAGAAAGGCTGACTATTACTGTTTCTATTTCTATTCACCTGCACTCCCCCTCCCCCCCCCCACCCCCATCCTCCAAATTCCGAAGCACTACACCTCATTTCGAATTACCAAAAATACAAGTTACGTTATCTTATACGTAAATAGTGAACTTTTAGTTAGTGATATGGGGCAGGAAATTTGCTTATCATGTAGTTTAGCTAAAAAACACAATTTTATTGGAAATTACAAATAAAGTTACAAGTAAGCAAATTTCACACACTGTCCGTAAACATTTACTGTCAGTGTTGCTAACTTTGAAATCCATTTTCACATTATATTACTTCATTACCAACTTAAACACACAAAACATTCAGTGATATTCCCATTTGTCTTCTGTCACTATAGCATGGAACTCTTTTGGAAGTTTCGTTTCTCTTCATCAAATTGTTTCTGTTCATCCCATTTTATGGCATGTCTTCTCTATCACTGTTTCATTTTCACTGTCATCATAATTAGTTATTCAGAACTCAGTTTTTTCCCAGACCTATATGTTTGTTTTCCTGTCTCTCCTTGCTGCAAATATTTGAGAGGCTTCTCCACACTGTTTCTTAAACTTCCCTTAGTTCATGACAGTTTTGAGATGAAAAGTCCGTGTCACATTACTGTAAGTCCGAAATGTGTGTAGCCTTCCTTTTTCAGACACATTATTTGGTTAGTTTTCGATTTTGTTTCATTTATTAAAAGCATTCCCAATCGTTTATCTCCCACCATTTATTTCTTTTTCTGTGCATCATGTCATTCCTCAAAGTACAAAAGTTGATAAACTTGTTCTATGACTTTATCGCAAGTTTGTATATTTTTCTTCTTGTTGTGTTGATCGCACATTATCTTGATCTGGTTGTAACTAATGTGATGGTGTTCTTTCAAAGTTTTTTAATTTGTTGCTGAAGTTTGTCCACAGTAAAGACGAAGTGAAATTGGTTGAGTTACGTTCCAGTAATGCAATTTCTTCCTGAATTTCCCAATGCTGAGATAGATAGCTTTCTCTTGGAGTGCTGTAAATAACTTTTGTAATACGTAAGCTCCTTGTCAGACCCCTATTTAGGCTCTGAATTTTCTACTTATTGAATGGAATATGTATATCCTGAATATGTATGTTCTTCAATGTCAACATCTTACTTCATCATCCATGTAGAATCAATATAATTTCTAAAAAAGAACATTAATTTGATAATAATAGGACAAAATTATTACAAAACCTCTATATAAGACACAGGCCAACTATATTATACTGGTATGTATTTGTTTACAGTACAGTCTGGCATCAACTGCCAGAGACTGTGGTCATGCGTGTATAAGTTCCATTTCCCTCTCTGTCTCTCTCTCTCTCTCTCTCTCTCCCTCCCTCCCTGTGTGTGTGTGTGTGTGTGTGTGTGTGTGTGTGTGTGTGTGTGTGTGTGTGTGTGTGTCTGTGTGTGTGTATGTTTTGTCTATTTTCGACAAAGGCCTTGTTAACCGAAAGCTATCTGTGACTCAGCATCTTTGCAATATGGTGAGTAGCATCTATACTTTTCATAATATTGTTAGTTACAATGTAGGACTGTTTGTTTAATTATATGGCCTCTTGTCTGCTTGAAAAGTAATGTGATGCTTTTTTATACAGTACACTAATTTCTTGTTGAACAGGAGCCAGTTTTATCTGTATTTTATTTATACATGTGAATGATAAATTTATAATTTTGAATTTGTATTTCACATGAGAACGTACAGGTCTTTTCTATTTGTTGGTTTTAAATTCCAGTAATTTTCTTAATGAAACACATAATAATTGTTTGAAATATTTTTGAATTTTTTTATTGCTGACTGTCTTTCAGAATCTTTGAACTAAGTGTTCATTTCCTGCATAAGAAACAGACGACTGAGCTGTGCAACTGGTAATGCAATGTAGAATTCATCATAGGGCTTCGTATCTGATCTTGAAATATTGAAACAGATAAATGGATTTATGGGCTCCTCGGCTAGGGCTGTCACTCCCTGCATAGACACCGCAGGAATTTACAAGGTCCATTTCACCAGATCGACAACTACCAGCAACTCCTATTATGCACTACCAATTTTCTAGTAGGACTGACTCATGAGTGTACAAAGGGCTGCACCAAGTACTGCATTATATCAAGTCACTAATGGAAGAATTATTTGTCCTATACATTGGCAAAGGCACAATAAAAATGAGTACCAGATGATGGGGCTCTTGTGGTTACTGTACCAATGGCAGTGCCTGGGCACCGAACCAAAAATCACATTTACTTGGGCGTTACTAGTACTGCCAAACTCTATTCAGATTGAAGAGTATTTTGAGAACATGGTAGCAACATCAGCCTAGAGTTCTATGATGCATAAAACCAAGGTATTGTACGTTGTGCCTGTATGACGTCACTCTATTTTTCAAGGACATCAACACACTCATCTACATCTACATCATTACTCGGCAATTCATAATTATGTGCCTGGTAGAGGGTTTATCGAACCACCTTTAAGCTACTTCTCTACAGTTCCGCTCTGGAACAGCATGTACTAAAACGAACACATAATATTTCTGTGTGAGCTCTGATTGCTATGTTACTATTAAGAGGATAAAACTACTAACCAGGATAGAAGCTATCAGGAACTCTCCTATTATAAAAATGAGCTCGAACTATTTTTCAAGTTTTGTGAGCTTTATAGGAAACTGTATAAAGACAAACAATTAATGGTTCTCATTTGTCAAATTGTGGCGCTACTGAACCTTTTCCTTGCTCTTGCAGGTTGTTTGGGGCAACAAACATACGACTGAAGTTTCACCAAATTATTTTGACGGTTATAATATAATTTAATAAACACTTATAATAAAAAAGTTCAAATGTGTGTGAAATCTTATAGGACTTAACTACTTAGGTTATCAGTTCCTAAGCTTACACACTACTTAATCTAAACTATCCTAAGGACAAACACACACACCTATGTCCGAGGGAGTACTCGAACCTCCACCAGGACCAGCCGCACAGTCCATGACTGCAGCGCCTGAGACAGGTCAGTTAATCCCATGCGGCCACATAATCATAACGAATTTAAAAACCTTCAAAGTTGAAACCCTGAAGGAAAATCTTCTTTTAGTATAAAGATCATCATCAATAAGCTACAACTGCATCATTAACTAACAGCCGACCTTAATGTACAATTAAAGCAATCCCTCATTGACTAAAACCAAATGACTTACCATAACGAAATATTTACAATTTTTAAAACTGAAAGCTCAATCAAAACTATTCTAACAGCTTCTATTAAGATGGCCAGATTAAATTTGACGGTTGTATTGCTAACTAACACCAACCACTAGCTGGCTCAGGTCAACTGACAACCGAAAACTTTCTTTTATCTAAACAATACTTCATCACTCATAACAACATTTGGTTTAACCAGTTAATCTACTGTCAGTTAACATCACTATTTCCTGTCTCAGCTAAGATAACACTCAAAACAAGTCATATTTCAAACCGAGTATTGGATTAACCCATTGCAAATAACATTAACATAGAGCAATTACGAGACGAGCAGGTAACTTAGCTGGCCCACTGCAACTTCCCTTTTTCTGTTGCCCTGTATGGAGAGCCGGACAGCCTTAGTACCACTGCTATTTACATATCAGTCTGGCAGCTCACGTTCCTTATCCAAACATTCACACAAGACTGTGAACTGTTCCAAGGATTCCTGGAAGACAACGGTGGCCTGGATTCCATAGGGAGCAGCACAGAATTTCATGCCACTTGCCGTAACCTTCACAAGCTGTAAACAGACACCATACGGGGCGAGTGTTCAAATCTTTACGTTACTGGTCGCGTCCCAGTTCACAGTCTTCGCCAGCCAGTGTGTGCCACGACTAACAGTACGAAAGCAATGCTTTGCCCACCAGGCGTACACACAACGTCCGAGATGACAACACAATCTCTCTGTTTACGCTTGGGTCAGGCAAAGACCTTGTACCAACATTGTAGTGCCCATCTTCAATGACAGTGCCATAATTGGCACAAAACTAAGAAATAAAAGAGGTCAGAAAGCTTTCAAAAACAGTAAGAGAGAATTTGTTGAAAGTATGCTGTTAATCTACCCAACCTGAATTTGCCACTTTATTAATTGACTGACAGTAAAGAGCATGCGAGAGACAACGAATTTTCAGAAGCGAAGTGAAAGTTAAAAAAAAGAAAAAAACTGGGGCACATGTAACAGAAAAGTCTGAACACCTCTAAACCGTTTCAGAAAACGAATCATGCATTGTTCACAGGGTGCTTAAGAAATTCGTGATTTTGTTGTGCGTCTTAAAATAGCGGTATGTACTGACTATAAAGCTAACATTTGTAGACTCAGAGAAAGCTATTGACAATGTTTAATGGAATACTCTCTATCAAATTCTGACTGTGGCAGGGGTCAAATACAAGGTGCGATAGGCTATGGCAGTGATAATAGTCAAGAGGCATGAATGAGAAGCAGTTGTTGAGAAAGGAGTGTGGAAGGGTTGCACCCTATCCCCGGTGTTATTTGGTCTGTATACTCAACAAGCATTAAAGGAAACAAAAGATAAATTCGGTGTAGGAATGATAATCCATGGAGAAGAAATAAAAACTTTGAAGTTTGCCGATAACATTCATTGTAATTTTGTCAGAGACAGCAAAGGACCTGGAAGAGCAGTTGAACGAAATGGACAGTGTCTTGAAAGCAGAATATAAGATGAACATAAAAAAAAGCGAAACGAGAATAATGGAATGTAGTGGAATTAAAACAGGTGATGCTGATGGAATTAGATTATGAAGTGAGTCAGTTAAAGCAGTAGATGGGTTTTGCTATTTGAGGAGCAAAATAACTGATGGTGGCCGAAGTAGGGAGGATATAAAATGTGGACTGGCTATGGTAAGGAAAGCGTTTCTGGAGAAGAGAAATTTGTTAACATCGAGTGTAGATTTAAGTGTCAGGAAGTCTTTTCTCAAGGTATTTTTATGGGATGTGCCCATGTATAAATGTGAAACATTGACAATGGATTGTTTAGACAAGAAGAGAATAGAAGCTTTCGATTATGTGGTGCTACAGAAGAACGTTAAAGTTTGGGTGAGTAGATCATGTAACTAATGAGGTGGTAAAAGAATTCGGGAGAAATTTGTGCCACAGCCTGACTGGGATCGGTTGGTAGGACATGTTCTGAGGTATCATGTGATCACCAATTTAGTATTGGATGGCAGCGTGGAGGGTACAAATCGTAGACGGAGACCAAGAGACGAATACACTAAGCAGATTGAGAAGGGTGTAGGTCGCCGTAGTTACTTGGAGATGGAGAAGCTTGCACAGCATAGAGTAGCATGGAGAGCTGCATCAAACCCGTCTCAGGACTGAGGACGACAACAATTACAAAGCTGTGCCTCATATGGACGTGTTTGTGTACTCATACCATCAACAGGCCCCTATGTTCGAGAAAGATCTCTTGAACCATTATGGCCCCGCCTGCAGGATACCTGTAGCTCTGCTGGTGTCTGTCATTGTCTGCTGTATTAATCTTTATCGGGTGCCAAAGAAGCAAAGCGATTTGGAGCAACTTATCGTTATTACCACCCGCCAGGGTTATACGAAGATCTTTCTTCCTGGCTCATTGTAATTCTGTATGAGATAAATAGCCTATTTTGTCACATTTGTTTTAAATTTACCTCCACACATATTAGTTGTTTGTTGCGTTACAAACGCTCCAAGACTTTTATTAAGGAATTAAATTGCTTGTGTATCTACCAACTGGTTTTCCTCTAAACCTCCAGCTACAATTTCATTGAAGTACTTATTTCTTCTTTTATTATTTGGACCGAAATAAACGTAATTATTGAACAATGTCACTACGCATTCGACAAGTGGTATTCATTAAAGACTGTTGGGCCAAAACAGCACTGATCATTGGACTATTACCTTCTATCCCTCTTGACATATATCATTTTAAGGAATACATTAAATTAACCTTCACAAACAATTGCTTCACACTATCAGTCACTGATGATAATTTTTTGATATTTCTTTACATCCGAGTTGTGTTGGTACTTTGTTGAATAATCTTGTTTTGAGTGCAACTTTCACAGCGTTCCACACCAGCAACTTCTAATCAAGTCACTTTCCAATGGAGTATCGTCTCAGTTGGGAACTGGATTCGTGATTTCCTGTCAGAAAGGTCACATTTCGTCATAACTGAAAGCCACCGAATAAAACGGAAGTAGTATCAGGCGTTCCCCAGGGAAGTGTTACAGGTCTCCATTAACGTTCCTTATTTACATAAGCGATTTAGGCCACAACCTCAGCAGCCTTCTTAGATTGTTAGCAGACAATGTTGGCTGGCATTTACAGTCTTCTAAAGTCATCAGATGATCAAAATGGTTTATACAAAATGTCAGTATTTTGCAGAAAGTGGTATTTCGTTGGTTGGTTGGTTGATTTTGGGGGGAGGGGGCCAGACAGCGAGGTCATCGCCCCCATCGGATGAAGAAAGGATGCGGAAGGAAGTCGGCCATGCCCTGTTAGAGGTACCATCCATGCACTTGCCTGAAGCGATGAAGGTAAATCACGAAAAACCTAACCCAGGATGGTTTGACGCGGGTCTGAACTGTCGTCCTCCTGAAAGCGAGTCCAGTGTGCTGACCACTGCTCCATCTTGCCCAGTGTGGCGTTTGACTTTAAAGAATGAAAAGTGTGAAGACATCCATATGACTAGTAAAAGGAATCCGCTAAATTTTGGTTACACGATAAATAACACAAATCTAAAGGCTGTAAACTCAACTAAATACTTAGGTGTTACAATTATGAACAACTTGTATTGGAACGATCACATAGTTAATGTGTTGGGGCAGCAAAACCAAAGACTGTGATACATTGGCAGAACACTTCGAACACTTAATAGATCTACTAAAGAGATGGTTTACGTTACGCTTGTCGACCATCTGGAGTATCGCTGTGTACTGTGAGATCGCCATCATATAATATTGACGAAGGACATCGAGAAAGTTCAATGCAGGGCAGCACGTTTTGTGTTAACGCGAAACAGAGTGCCACGGATATGACACAGGAATTGGGGTGGCAGTCATTAAAACAAGAGGCGTTCTTCGCTGCGGTAGGACCTTCTCATGAAATTTCAATCACCATCTTTGTCTCCAGAGTCAGAAAATGGTTAGTCGTCACCATCTACATAAGGAGGAACGATAATCATAATAAAGTAAGAGCAATCAGAGCTCGCACGGAAAGATATATGCGCTGGTTTTCAGAGGCATTGTTAGGGAGTGAAACGGTAGAGAAGTAGCTTGAATATGGTTCGATTAACCCTCTGCCAGGCACTTCACTGTGAATTGCAGAGTAACCATGTATATGTGGATGCAGATGTAATCATATTGCCAGCTAAGTAGACATTTTTCTGTCATCATGGCCAAATATACAATGATGACACGAGTAAGCGTAATAAGCATTTGAAACTCTGAATTTGAAGTGTGAACGAAATTAATTTGCACTGTATAAGTCTTGACTTAGAAATTTTATATTATTCTTCTTGCAGGAAGAGGAACAAAATGTTTGGTCAAAGTTATCTCCAAGATTAATTCCTAATGAAACCGAACTTGGAATCGTGACCGAATTTGAAATCGTGGGGTTATTCCCTGGAAAAGTTTATGAAACCAGAGTTATTCTCATTGATAAGGATGGTGGTAGTTACCAAGATGATGTGCCAAAAAATAAAGCAAGAACTAAGTGTACAGGTAGGTTTCAAGAGAAAAATTTTCCTTTTTTCTATAAACATGTATTTTGTCTGAAGAAATCTCAGCTTGAATTCATAGACATTATATTGTTTCCCAATATAGACAGAGTAATCATTTAACGTAACAGGGCATCTGATTCTTCTTTACATGCTGAACAATAACAAATATATTTTTTCTTCACTTATTAAGAGATATTGCTTGCACTAATCTGTACTATGCGTTTTACCATAAGAAACACCAAAGGCATGAACGATACCCGTGTATAGAATCCGTACAGTTTAGTAAAATGTGGGGTCGATTATTCTGATGTTGAAATCGAAGAAACATTTCTCCTAATTCGAAGAGCAGAGCCTTGGTCAGTGATGAATCCTCCCCTCTGGCGTGGACTATAATCCAGGGACATTACAATTTATTTACACTCATGTTCAGAAAAAACAGCAGACACGTCGAACGACTAGAGACAGAACGTTGGTATTCCCAGGTCATGTACATATTATGGTCTGTAGAAATGATTAGCATTTTAGTCTCCTCAGTTCAGCATGTATCCACCATGGGCACTGATAACTTGTTCCATGCATGATGGCATCAACATGTATATGGCGCAAATAGGGTCCTGTGGTATAGCCATCCTTGCTGCAATCACCTGGTTCGTCTGTGGTGGTTGGCATTGCAGCATATCCCCAAAAAATGGTTCAAATGGCTCTCAGCACTATGGGACCTAACATCTGAGGTCATCAGTCCACTAGAACTTAAAACTACTTAAACCTAACTAACCTAAGGACATCACACACATTCATGCCCGTGGAAGGATTCGAACTTGAGACCGTAGCGGTCGCGCGGTTCCAGATTGAAGTACCTAGAACCGCTCAGCCACAGCGGCCGGCTACCATATTCCACACATTTTCGATGGGCGACTGGTAATCTTGCGAGCTAGACCAAAAGGCTGACCCCCTGTGACACCACGAAGGCACATTTCCTGCAGTAACATGTGGTCGTGCATTGTCTTGCTGAAAAATGGAGTCTGGGGTGTTGTGCAGAGAGGGTATGGCTACGTAATTCACGTCGGTCACAAGGGTCACAGTGCCACGGACACACACCAATAGTGATTTGTCGCTGTACACAGTAGCCCTCCACACCGTAAGGTCTCCAGTTGGCTCTCTATGTATTGTGCGAATGCATTCACAGTGATCCTCCCCCTGTCTGTAGCGAACCAAAATGCGGCCAATCATACTCAAACAAGCAGAACCTGGATTCGTCCAAAAACGCTATCTGAGTCCATTCCAGTCTCCAGTGACGCCGTTCCATACAAAACTCGTCTCAGGGTTGTTTCTGCACATTCGTCACACACAGGCAGAGAAGTCATGATGCGCACGTAACCAATGTCGAAATAAACGGCGACGGGCTGTCACTCCCGATAGCGTACGATATGTTACACTGTTCCACCTTTGCGTCAGAGGCAAGGACGCATATCTGTCCTGCAATGCCATTTGGATGAGGTGTCGATCTTCTCAGGGCTGGTCTCGGTAGTGCGACTGACCCATCTCGTCGTGTTATACTGAAGTGCCAAAGAAACTGGTATAGGCATGCATATTCGAATAGAGAGAAATGTAAATAGACCGAATACGGCGCTGCAGTCGGCAATGCCAATACAAGGCAACAAGTGCCTGGCGCAGTTGTTAGACCGGTTACTGCTGCTACAATGGCAGGTTACCAAGATTTAAGTGAGTTGGGACGTGATGTAGTGGTCGGCGCACGAGCAATGGGACACAGCATCTCCGAGGTGGTGATGGAGTGGGAATTTTCCTGTACGACCATCTCACAAGTATACCGTGAATATCAGGAATCCAGTAAAACATCAGATCTCCGACATCGCTGCGGCCGGAAAAATATCCTGCTAGAACGGGACACACGACGACTAAACAGAATCGTTCGTGACAGAAGTGCAACCCATTCGCAGATTACTGCACATTTCAATGCTGGGCCAGCAACAAGTGTCAACGTGCAAACCATTCAATCGATATGGGCTTTTGGAGCCAAAGGTCTTCTAGTGTAACCATGATGACTGCATGACAGATGGTTTTACATGTCATCTGGGCCAGACAACATCGAAATTCCACTGTTGATGACTGGAAACATATTGTGTGGTTATACGCGTCTCGTTTCAAATTGTATCGACGTGTACGGGTATGGAGACGTCATTAATCCAAGGCCCTGCTGGTTGACATGGGACTGTTCAAGCTGGTGAAGGCTGTGTAATGTGTGAGGCATGTGCAGTTGGAGTGATATGGGATCCCTGATACGTCTAGATATGACTCTGACAGGTGACACTTATGTAAGCATCCTGTCTGATTACCTGTATCCATTCATGTCCACTGTGTATTCCAAACGACTTGGGCAATTCCAACAGGACAATGCGACACCTCACACATCGGGAATATTGGCTCCAGGAACACTCTTCTGAATTTAAACACTTCCGCTCGCCACCAGACACCCCAGCCATGAATATTATTGACCATACCTGGGATGTCTTGCAACATACTGTTCAGAAGAGATCTCTCCCCCCTCCCCCCATTCTCATATGGAATTATGGACAGCGCTACAGGATACACTGTGTCAGTTCCATCCAGCACTATTTCAGACATTAGTCATGTCATTGCCTCGTCGTATTCTGGCACTCCTGAATGCTCGTGGTGGCCCTTCACGTTGTTAGGCAGGTATACCAGGTCCTTTGGTTCTTCAGTGTAGTAGACCATGTATGGAGAGTACCTTACTGTGAAAAGCAGCAACGTATTATAAGGAAAAAGCCCAATAGAAAAATTTCTCTTAAGGATCAGTCACAATATAAAATAACAGCTAATTATGGTAGTATGAAGCAACATCGTGTACTGACACTGTCCCCTATCAATAACACCAAAATGCAAACGATGTGATTAAATATGGAAGCTAGACTGATCAGCCAAAACATTATGACCACCTCTCTAATAGTTTGTATGTCCGCCTCTGGCATGGATAACAGCTGTGACACTTGGGCGTGTAGAAGCAGTGGGGCACACCTGTGCACACAAATCACCTAATTCACGTAATCCTGGGGAGGTGAACGCTGGGAATTATCGCCACATTCAATCGCATCCTAGATGTGTTCGATCGAGTTCAAGCAAGTTGGGGGGGGGGGGGCGACCACATCAATTGGAACTCGTCATAGTGTTCCTCGAATGACTCCCAAAGTACTCCTGGCCATGATCGTCATGAAGGGGCATAAGTATGGACGCAGTGTACGATACTCCTTGGGCGCCATGCTGCCTTGCGCAAGCTCCACTGAACCCATTGATTCCCATAACAATTCTCCCCAGAGCATAATGGAGCCGTCGCCAGTTTATCTTTATCCCACAGTACAGATGTCGAGGAGCTGTTCCCCTGGAAGATGACAGAATCTGCCCTCTCCTATTGGTAAAGTGAAGAAGGTATCAGCATTCATCATACCGTGCAATGCTCTGACCATGCGTCAACATCCAGTGCAGGTGGTCGTGCACCCATCGTTGGGAGTGTTCGATGCACTGTGTGTTGAGACACACTTGTACTCTGCCCAGCTTTAACGTCTGACGAACACCCGACAAGGTGTGCAGTTTCCAAAATGCTCGTGCCGAGTCTTTCACAGTCTGACCTTGGTCAAGCTCAGACACATTGTGTGTCTTCCTTATTCTACACACAGAAAACACACTCACTCCATACGTGTGTCTGACTAGCAATAATTCTTCGCTAAGTGATGTTCCCGTCGCCTGGACGGGTTTATATCCATCGTGGGTCGGTGGTCGTAATGTGGCGGCTGGTCAGTGTACCTGGCACTGTGTTGGCAAGCTCCCCTGCAGCTGGTTCATAACATCAGGTTTCGGCCATCACGAGTAGAGGTCGCTCGCAGTGCACATGGGTGCCGGCTGTGCCGGTCCGGCTCCCGTGCCGGCAACTGCTACCAGCATCGTTGGTCTGGCGCGACAGCCGGAGCTCGATGCTAGGGTGATGGTTTGAGTAGATGCAAGGCGTTGACCGCAGATACCAGAAGACGCAGTAGGGGTGACGAGCTGCATGCGCAATGCTGAGCTGCGCCACTGACGTCAGAGTGAACCCAACCAGCGCTCAGTAGCTCGCAGTTTCCAGAGCGTATTCTGTTGTAATTGCGTTTACGAGCGAAAACAAGAGTGTTTCCGGCACTATGAGGTTCATTACTGACTGGCGACAGAGTGTAGAGTTATGCCACAGTTGAGAATGCTCATATCTGCTCAGTGCTTTTACTGATTAGTATTATGAAAGGCATTTGAATATTTGTTCGAATCGCAAGTTGAAGATTGATGCTGTTGCAACTCAAAATCCAGCACACTTCGGTACTCATTCAGAGAGTAGTAACGAGCCAAATAATATTTGAAGTATTTGGGCACAAAAACGAAGCCAAGGTAAAACAGTAGAAGATATTTTTTACAGGTAAGTAGATTACCAAGTAATGAAGAAATTATTACTAGACTAAACGATAACTGTGAAAACAAAAACTGTTGTGAATGCAAAAACATTTGCGTATGCCAACAATTAGAAATTATAGAAACAGAAGTAAAAAACGTTATGCAAAAGAACTGAGATTTGCAGCATCGTATCTGTCGATTTAGTGATGAGTAACTCAAACGAAAACTTGTTCAAAAAGTGATTCAGGGCTCTATTTCTGACTGCCAACAATAAATGATTGTGAAATTTCTGTGTACTATTCGTCATTTGAAGATATTCCAAAGGTTGCAACTTCACATTGCCCTTCTTCCAAAGATTTCTCTTTGTTTTAATGTGTTTCATATGGACACGCACTTTCATTAGAATGAGTGCTATCAGCAAGAAAAAAACTTCAAACTGAAACTGAACAAAGACAGAAAACGAAGAAAGTAAAAAAAGTTGTATCATAATTTTCCAGAGAGCCTGTCAATACAGTTAAAGAGTTTAGACTGACATAGGAGGTTTCTCCATACTACAGGGCTATGTGGCCTTAGGTTTTGTGAGCGTCTTCCCACAGGTAAAAAAGCAATCCCATCCGAGACGGTGAAACTGGTTGACATCCTTTGGAAGCTTTACTCTAGCATTTCATCAACTATAGAAAAAGATACTGTAACTAATGTAAATTTTATGATAGTAATAATTATAATAATATACCAAAATTTGGAAAATCTCGATTACATTCATACCTGAGTATGAGCTAAACATATGCGCGCTGTGTGCTTATTATCTTCAGTGCAGTGTGGTGTGGTGGGGGAGGCGGGCTGGATCCACAGTGACATCACAGCTCGCAGCCCGGCTGTGCATGACCCCTACCTAAGGTTGTTGTCATCCATCCCGATATGCGATGTATCGGGACCATCACCGATATGAACCTTCTTGTCCCGACATCCCGACGATACCCAATTTTTGTCCCAATTTTGAAAAATTCTGTAACGAGCTTGGCTCAAGCACTGAAGTAACTCCATCTGCTAGCGTAACATGTAAATGCAGTCTCAGTTAGTTTTATTTACGTCAACAAGTTTATCTTAACAAGGCCGTCTCACATAATGCGTTGCATGTTGCGTATCCCGTGTCGACGATGCAAACACCTTCTAGATCCAGCGCCATCATTCGAGAACTATTTAAGCAGCGCCACGCCGAGGAATCGGGCAGTTCCTAATTGAACAGCGATCTGATAAGGCGATTCCTTCTAAAGGTGATACATATAACTAGTGCAAGATAGTAATGTGTAAAGTGTTTGCTGCGGGTATATCGGGCGTGAGCTGGCCGGTGTGGCCGAGCGGTTCTAGGCGCTTCAGTCTGCAACCGCGAAACCGCTACGGTCGCAGGTTCGAATCCTGCCTCGGGCATGGATGTGTGTGATGTCCCTAGGTTAGTTAGGTTTAAGTAGTTCTAAGTTCTAGGGGGCTGGTGACCTCAGATGTTAAGCGCAATAGTGCTCAGAGCAATTTGAACCATTTTTGAAGCATTAATTTTTTGTTCGCAAAGTCGAACGTTGAGTTTTTTGGGGACCTGCTGCTGGCAATTTGTAAGTTTTTCATTTGCGAATAGGATAAGTTGACTTTTTGTTGGATTCTCCATTTACCGAATCATGGGTTGGGTTCAGTTGTTTGGGGAAAGAGGCCAAACAGCTAGGTCATCGGTCTCATTGGATTAGGGAAGGACTGGGAAGGAAGTCGGCCGTGTCCTTTCAAAGGAACCATCCTGGCATTTGCCTGGAGCGATTTAGGGAAATCATGGAAAACCTAAATCAGGATGGCCGGACGCGGGATTGAACCGTCGCCCTCCGGAATGCGAGTCAAGTGTGCTAACCACTGCGCCATCTCGCTTGGTTTACCGAATCATGTTTCGAATTTGTTTCTTCACTGACTGCACTGTAGCCGGCCCCATGTCACCAGTAAGCAATATCTGGCAGAAGTAAAGCTGTGAGTACCGGGCGTGAGTCGTGCTTCGGTAGCTCAGTTGGTAGAGCACTTGCCCGCGAAAGGCAAAGGTCCCGAGTTCGAGTCTCGTACGGGCACACAGTTTTAATCTGCCAGGAAGTTTCATATCAGCGCACACTCCGCTGCAGAGTGAAAATCTCATTCGGGAATATCTTTATTGCATCACCTGGGTCTTGGGATGTGAGCTTCAGATGTCGTTTCTAACAACGGGGTGATGAGGGGACCCTGGGGGACTCCCGATTTATGAAATACGATGATTTTTGAGCCTGAACTACTACCCATCTATTTCCAATGAGGTTACCTCTTAATTGTACTATTTCAGGTATGAAGTCGTATGCTATACCTTGTCAATGGAGATTTCCATGTCTATACGGAAGGCAGCTGTCACATCTGCTAAGTTGCAGGCTTGTCCTGCTTTGTTAGTTACTCTTAATAGTGGATTAGCGGTGACTGTTTCTGAAGTGAACTTCTTCATATGGTATAGTGCTGTTCTCTCCTGTAAGCTCTTGTTGCCTGATAGTTATTGCTTCAAAAGGTTTGTCAGTTATTGGGAGTAATAAGACGTCAGTATGAGATGGGGTTGCTTTTGGGTTTTCCAGATTTCGAAATCATTCTACAGTGAAGCGCCAAAGAAACTGGAGCAGAATACTGCACTGCAGTCGGCAACATCTATATAGGACAAGTGTCTGGCGCAGTTGTTAGATCGGTTATTGTTGCTACAATGGCAGGTTATCACGATATTAGTGACTTTGCACTTGGCATTATATTCGGCGCACGAGCGTTGAGACACAGCATATCCGAAGCAGCGATGAAGTAGGGATTTTTCCGTACAATCATTTCACGAGTGTACCGTGAATATAAGGAATCCGGTAATCGACATCGCTGCGGCCGGAAAAAGATCCTGCAAGACGGCACCAACGACCACTGAGTAGAATTGTTCAGCATGACAGAAGTGCAACCCTTGCGAAAATTGCTGCAGATTTCAATGGACTGTTGATGACGAGAAACATGTTGCCTGGTCGTTCGAGTCACGTTTCAAATGGTATTGAGCAGATGTACACGTTCGAGTCTGGAGACAACATCATGAATCCATGGACCCTGCATGTCAGCAGGGGACTGTTGAAGATGGTGGAAGATCTGTAATGGTGTGGGGCGTGTGCAGTTGGAGTGATATGGGACCCCTGATGTCTAGATATGACTCTGACATGTGACACGTATGTAAGTATCCTGTCTGATCACCTGCATCCATTCATGTCCATTGTGCATTCCAACGCACTTGGGCAATTGCACCAGGACAATGCGACATCGCACACGTTCAGGAGTGCTGCAGAGTGGCTCCAGGAACACTCTTCTGAGTTTAAACACTTTGCTGGTCGCCAAACGCCCCAGACATGAACATTATTGAGCATATCTGGGATGCCTTGGAAACGTGCTGTTCTGGAGAGGTCTCCTCCACACCGCGTAGTCTTACGGATTTATGGACAGCCCTGCAGGATTCATGGTGTCAGTTCCCTCCAGCACTACTTCAGACATTAGTCTGCATGCTTGCGGGTGCCCTACATAGTATTAAGCAGGTGTACCTGTGTCCTTGGCTTTTGAGTGTAATATGCCCAAATGATACTGTTGTCTTCTACAAGCTATTTTATTTTGTTAGTTATGGTTTGAAAACGTTTGTCAGCTATTGGAGGTAATACGATATCGGTATGAGCTGGGATTTCTTTAGGGTTTTTGCAGGTTTCGGCATCATTCTAATATGCCAATTTTTCCGTTAAATAAATGTTTTTTTTTATTGTTGCGTTATATACATGTTTCGATGCGAAGAGAAAAATCTTTAACTTATGCTTTGTGACAGCGGAATAGAATGCAACCATTATATTATCATCACTCTTATCTTGACGCGAAAGACAGCGGGTGCTGTATCGTGTTAGTCTGATTCGGAATTTGAGGCTATTGTTGCGGTAGCTATTATAGTATGTCGATGTTAATGTGCCTGTTGTGCGACGTTAATTCTGTCAAACTGATGATATTTTGCAAACAAACGAATGCAATAGCTACGTCAACACAGTAGTTTAAGCTTAAAAGTGAAGAGTATTTCTTGTCACGCAAAAGTGATCTGCCTGATATTGTAGACACCGAATACGGCTGTAGGAGTTTCAGAAAATTATTTTTGGATGCTCCCTGGTGAATACGGAGACGCGGCCAGTACAGTGGTAAGAGCGTTAACGCGTGATGATTTCTGTGAATTTCGTACGTGATCAGTTGGACACCCACCTTTCACTTGTGCACCGTTACAGGCTCTGTGGTTCTACAAGTGAAATTAAAGAGTCTCATTAGTTTTTAGGTTATCGTAAATCGTAACAGTTTTGTAGCTGCTATCTTCAGATTTCATTTACAATTTCTACCGCGAGCGATAATGAATAAACTTCAAAGTCGAAGTTAAACCAAGCTACCGCTAAATAAAAACGTAATATAAATAAATCAAAAACCGATAATCACAAACTTAACAGGAAAGATAAATTCAGGATTTTTATATGATTTCGCCGACGGTAATAAAGTGTGGATAACTTGTCTGTGCCCGAATGCTTGCCATTGCAGTTGGTTCATTTAACGCAAGATTATTGGTTTTCCTCTGGTATTGCTTAAGGGGACGTTTACTATCTTTGCCACGAAAAAAGCATGTTCTTTGAGAATTTTGTTCTTGGGATGTGTTATAGATATCAATGTCAAATGTGGTCACAGTGGTCATTGATATTTCCCCTACAAACTGAAATTTTTTCGACTGGAAATGTCGAAGAGAGACGGTGAAAGTGCTGTCGGAACTAAACAAAGTTTCGATGTAGATCCCCACACGCGGTATGTCACAGGTGAGCCGGCTCATCTGAAAACTAAATTGAGTTGACGTTAGCGAAGTACATAAGATTCTTTAGGAGTTGTACCTCTCTTAAGTCGTCAAGCAGATGCGCAAAACTATAGACCTATATCTCTGACGTCGATCTGTTGTAGAATTTTAGAACATGTTTTGTGCTCGAGTATCATGTCGTTTTTGGAAACCGAGAATCTACTCTGTAGGAATCAACATGGATTCCGGAAACAGCGATCGTGTGAGACCCAACACGCTTTATTTGTCATGGGACCCAGAAAATATTAGATACAGGCTCCCAGGTAGATGCTATTTTCCTTGACTTCCGGAAGGCGTTCGATACAGTTCCGCACTGTCGCCTGATAAACAAAGTAAGAGCCTACGGAATATCAGACCAGCTGTGTGGCTGGATTGAAGAGTTTTTAGCAAACAGAACACAGCATGTTGTTATCAATGGCGAGACGTCTACAGACGTTAAAGTAATATAGCATCTACCTGGCCGCATGGAACTTCCGACACTATCTACTAGGTCATTTATATATATTATGAAAACCAATGGTCCCATAACACTCCCCTGTGGCACGCCAGAGGTTACTTTAACGTCTGTAGACGTCTCTCCATTGATAACGACATGCTGTGTTCTGTTTGCTAAAAACTCTTCAATCCAGCCACACAGCTGGTCTGATATTCCGTAGGCTCTTACTTTGTTTATCAGGCGACAGTGCAGAATTGTATCGATACACTATCTACTAGGTCATTTACATATATTATGAAAAGCAATGGTCCCATAACACTCCCCTGTGGCACGCCAGAGGTTACTTTAACGTCTGTAGACGTCTCTCCATTGATAACAACATGCTGTGTTCTGTTTGATAAAAACTCTTCAATCCAGCCACACAGCTGGTCTGATATTCCGTAGGCTCTTACTTTGTTTATCAGGCGACAGTGCAGAATTGTATCGATACACTATTTACTAGGTCATTTACATATATTATGAAAAGCAATGGTCCCATAACACTCCCCTGTGGCACGCCAGAGGTTACTTTAACGTCTGTAGACGTCTCTCCATTGATAACAACATGCTGTGTTCTGTTTGCTAAAAACTCTTCAATCCAGCCACACAGCTTGTCTGATATTCCGTAGGCTCTTACTTTGTTTATCAGGCGACAGTGCAGAATTGTATCGATACACTATCTACTAGGTCATTTACATATATTATGAAAAGCAATGGTCCCATAACACTCCCCTGTGGCACGCCAGAGGTTACTTTAACGTCTGTAGACGTCTCTCCATTGATAACAACATGCTGTGTTCTGTTTGCTAAAAGCTCTTCAATCCAGCCACACAGCTGGTCTGATATTACGTAGGCTCTTACTTTGTTTATCAGGCGACAGTGCAGAATTGTATCGATACACTATCTACTAGGTCATTTACATATATTATGAAAAGCAATGGTCCCATAACACTCCCCTGTGGCACGCCATGTTACTTTAACGTCTGTGACGTCTCTCCATTGATAACTGTATCGATAGTTCCATGTGGCTTTATTTGTTCATGAGACACAGAAAATATTAGATACAGGCTCCCAGGTAGATGCTATTTTCCTTGACTTCCGGAAGGCGTTCGATACAGTTCCGCACTGTCGCCTGATAAACAAAGTAAGAGCCTACGGAATATCAGACCAGCTGTGTGGCTGCATTGAAGAGTTTTTAGCAAACAGAACACAGCATGTTGTTATCAATGGAGAGACGTCTACAGACGTTAAAGTAACCTCTGGCGTGCCACAGGGGAGTGTTATGGGACCATTGCTTTTCATAATATACATAAATGACCTAGTAGATAGTGCCGGAAGTTCCATGCGGCTTTTCGCGGATGATGCTGTAGTATACAGAGAAGTTGCAGCATTAGAAAATTGTAGCGAAATGCAGAAGATCTGCATCGGATAGGCACTTGGTGCAGGGAGTGGCAACTGACCCTTAACACAGACATATGTAATGTATTGCGAATACATAGAAAGAAGGATCCTTTATTGTATGATTATATGATAGCGGAACAAACACTGGTAGCCGTTACTTCTGTCAAATATCTGGGAGTATGCATGCGGAACGATTTGAAGTGGAATGATCATATAAAGTTAATTGTTGGTAAGGCGGGTGCCAGGTGGAGATTCATTGGGAGAGTCCTTAGAAAATGTAGTCCATCAACAAAGGAGGTGGCTTACAAAACACTCGTTCGGCCTATACTTGAGTATTGTTCATCAGTGTGGGATCCATACCAGATCGGGTTGACGGAGGAGATAGAGAAGATCCAAAGAAGAGCGGCACGTTTCGTCACAGGGTTATATGGTAACCGTGATGGCGTTACGGAGATGTTTAGCAAGCTGAAGTGGCAGACTCTGCAAGAGAGGCGCTCTGCATCGCGGTGTAGCTTGCTCGCCAGGTTTCGAGAGGGTGCGTTTCTGGATGAGGTATCGAATATATTGCTTCCCCCTACTTATACCTCCCGAGGAGATCACGAATGTAAGATTAGAGAGATTCGAGCGCGCACGGAGACTTTCAGGCAGTCGTTCTTCCCGCGAACCATACGCGACTGGAACAGAAAAGGGAGGTAATGACAGTGGCGCGTAAAGTGCCCTCCACCACACACCGTTGGGTGGCTTGCGGAGTATAAATGTAGATGAAGATGTATTTGGACCATAGGAAACAAAATGGCGGCCATTTGAAAAAAATAGGGTTTTTAATCGATTTTCGACTTCGTCAGCCAAATAAAAATATTTGTAGTTGATGGATCGGAATTAAACTGGTACAACCCCTAGACAACTTAGTTAGCTTCGTCGGATGTAAAGAATCATGCTAATCGGTTCAGTAGATTTGAAGTTACCATTCCGCTCGATTAAAAAAAAGTCATTTCGAGAAAAACGCGTTTGAAGTTTGACTACATATAAATACATACGTTCAATCTGCTATTCCGAGTCCATAAACTAGTCCTTCCTCACCCTAATAGAGGGCGTTCTGCTCGATCTGGGTCATCCTGCGCTGCTCCAGAGCCGCTCGTACGGCCGGTGACAAGCGGTTTTCGGCCGCTTGGATCTAGTGGTCGTCCGAATGCTTAGCGAACTGCGTCGAATAGAGTCCCAGGGTGACGTGGTCTGCAGAATTGCTGAACACCCTTCGTTGAAGCTGCTCACTGCCAAGAAAGTCGCAGTCTCCACAGTCTTCGCACCAGAATGCAAATGATTGGGGGCTAACTTCCAAACACACGCTTTCAAACTTTCATTTGAATTTCGTGTGTTTCCTCCCAAGTACCGGTACAATAACTCGTCCTCTGTAAGGGCCTCGTAGATCGGGTGAATCACTATTTGAACTTCTTTGGAGAGCGGCTGGTGGTGCTGAGATTCTTGCAGATATCGAGTGGCCCCTGCAATGCGCCACTTGCACCACCTATTTTCCCCAGCCGGACAATTTCGGTGTTGTGGGTGGTCATCCGTCGAACACTTTTGGAAATACGTTGCCCAAATGGCCTTCTTCATCTGTTCCACCGAAATTAAATGCCGTCGGATTGCCACGCCTTAGCACATCGTAAGCTCCTTGATCACTTTATAAGCTGCAATCATGGACAAAAAAATAGAATAATATTTCGGGGCTACAAAGTTGAAATTCCCGAAAAAGCTGATGCGTGGAAAAGGCCGATTTCAGGCAGATGCATTTTTTATGTTCAACCACGAATAACAAACTTTTCCGTTCCGTATTCGCAAAAACCTTTTAGGGGGTGGATTCTAAACTCTTTCATGGATCCAAAAATGCAATTTAAAAAGAAATGATTTTTTGAACCAAAACATAGTAAACCTCTCCTTAAAGATGTGTCGAAAGAGGAATTAAAGCAGTGTTTGTATTCGGAGTATACGCTTATGATCCCCAACACTACGATCACCGACCTATTATCGATATAAACCCACCCAGGCAATAGCAGTGTCACCTGGCGAGGAATGACTGCTGGTCAGGCACACACACGTCGCATGTGGTACCAGTGAGTGTGCCGTCCGTGTGTAGAATGGGGAAGGAGTGCGACGTAACCGGGTTTGAACGAGGGCAGATTGATATGGCCCGGACGCTCGCCACGAGCATTTCGGAAACTGAACGACTGGTCGGGTGTTCGAGGAGTGCTGTGGTGAGTGTCTTCAAAAAGTAATGACGTCGAAGTGAAACGACATATAGACGTCGTGGGGTTGGGCAGCCACCCCTCGTTACAGATGTCGGCTTCGTAGGCTGAACATGATAGAGGAACAGCACACGTGGCGAACTGTGGTGGAACAAACATCAGACTTTAATGCTGGGCAGCGTGCAAGTGTGTCTGAAGACACAGTGAGTGCATCGAACACTCCCAACGATGGGCCTCGGCAGCCGACGACCCGTGAATGCACCAATATTAGCACCGCAACATCGGCAACTAACGCTGAAATGGGCAAGTGGCCATGGGCACTTGACGTTGGCACAGTGGCAGAGTGTTCCACGGTCTGATGAATTCCGATACTTTCTTCATCGTGACGATTGGCGGCCGCGAATTCGTAGTCTTGCAGGAGGACGGCCGGGGAATTTTTCAACAAGATAATGCGCCATGTGGCAAGGCGACGAGTGTGATGGACTGGTTCGAGGAACACAGCGGCGAGCTCCGATTGAGGTGCTGGTCACCCAACTCGATCTGAACCAGATCGAAAACATCTGTTACTGGAATAGATTGACTTGTGTGTGCAGATGTGATGCCTACTCCCTCCAGCGACCTATCAGGTTCTCATTGCTTTCATTCCAAGACGCATCGCATCTATTATCTGTGTCAACAGTGAACCTAGCGGCTGTTAGGGAGGTAGTCATAATGTTCCAGCTGATCAGGCATCCTTGCAGGATCTTTCTCCGGACCCAGCGATGTCGAGGAATTGATGTTTTACTTATTCCTGATATTCATGGTACACTCGTGAAATGGTGGTACGGGAAGATACCGACTTCATCGCCGGACGGAGTGGCCGTGCGGTTCTAGGCGCTAAGTCTGGAGCCGAACGACCGCTATGGTCGCAGGTTCGAATCCTGCCTCGGGATTGGATCTGTGTGACGTCCTTAGGTTAGTTAGGTTTAATTAGTTCTAAGCTCTAGGCGACTGATGACCTCAGAAGTTAATTCACATAGTGCTCAAAGCCGTTTGAACCATTTGAACCAAACGACTTCATTCCAACCTCATAGACGCTGTGTCCCGTCGCTCGTACGCCGACTATTACAGCACGTCCCAACCCACTTAAATCTTGGTAACCTGCTATTGTAGCAACAGTATCCGATCCCACAACTGCGCCAGACACTTGTTGCCTTATATAGACGTTGCCGTCCCCCCCCCCCCCCCCCCCCGCCACCCCCCCACTGCGGGTTCGGGGGTAAGAACAGGCCCGCAGTGTTCCTGCCTGTTGTAAGAGGCGACTAAAAGGGCTTTATATGATGGTCCCCTGTGGGTTTGACCTCCATACCTCAAAATTCTTCCGAAGAGCGAGCCGATTGGGGAAGGGCACCGTACTTGGTGCATTGTGTCAATCTTGCGATCAGCCCTTTCGTCAACTTAATCGTCGTTGCATTGCAGTCCTGCCCGCTCTTCATCTCTTCGGCATGGATACGTTCCTGCGCGCATTCTCCACCTTGCGCTGTGCGGTGCCACTTCTGCACTGACGGTGACCATGGACCACATGTCACCTAACATCCAGCACCATAGCCAGTCCATTGTGGTGGGGTCGCCATGTACGCTGTTGGTTGTAGCCCCTGCCAGGTGGCTCTTGCTGAGGCTGGGTGGCGCCCGTGGGCAGGGCCCTTGGTGGAAGTAGGTGGCATCAGGGTGGATGACCCGCGATGAAGCGTGGTACATCCTCTCTCGCTGGCGGCCAGCCGCCAGCAGTGTCTAAGCGATCTTGGTCTCAATTTAATGCTCAGAAGTACGATCCGAAAACGTTCCCCTCCCTGGCCATGCCGTGGGAGGAGAGTCTCAGGATGGCAGTCACAGTTATTCGCCCCGATTCTTAGTTTGTACGAGAGCTGATGGGGAGTCTTTTCTATCCACAAAGCCTCAGTTCTTCATCGAGGACAAGTTTGGGGAGATGGAGGGCTTGTCCAAAATGCCCTCTGGGTCAGTACTGATACAAACGGCATCCTCTGCCCAGTCATGATGGTTACTTGCTTGTGACAAGTTGGGGGATGCTGCCGTTACGATCACACCCCATAAGAGTTTGAATATTGTCCAGGGAGTTATTTACCATAGGGACCTTCTTTTGCGGTCTGATGATGAGCTGCGCGCCAAATTAGAGCGCTGAGGTGTCCATTTCGTCTGGCATGTTCATCGAGGTCCGAAGGGTAATCAGATTGCTACCGGTGCCTTCATCTTGGCCTTCGAGAGTGATACATTACCGGAGAAGGTCAAGGTGATGGTCTACCGATGTGATGTCAAGCCCTATATCCCTCCCCCGATGCGGTGCTTTAAGTGCTGGAAGTTTGGCCGTATGTCTTCCCGCTGCACTTCCAGCCTCACTTTTCGAGATTGTGGACGCCCATCACATCCCAATACTCCATGCGCTCCGCCTCCCATCTGTGTCAACTGCGGAGAGCATCATTCACATTGCTCGCCAGACTGCAGAATCTTCCAGAAAGAGCGCAAAATCATGTAATATAAGTCCCTGGACCAACTGACCTATACTGAGGCCAAAAGAAAATACGACATACTACACCCTGTGCAAATGACATCTTCCTACGCCGCTGCTACAACAACTGTGTTAGCCCCATCGGTTTCGAGAATTCCGGCCGGATCGACGAGCAGTACAACTCCTTCTGCCCCCTTGCCCGAGGGGGGCTCTTCCCCCTGGTTACTCCTGCACTCCTACCTCGGGAGCAACGCCCTCCCACCCATCGGGTACGTCTGTCCCAACTTCTCAGCTGGAGAAGCTTCCAACTTCTTCGGCTACTCTCGCTCGTATGGGGTCCCTTGGGTCCCTCCCTTCCCAGGCTTCCACCAGCAGGAAGAATGACGCCAGACAATGGCATAAATTCCCACCAGTGGCTGGTCATAGGGCTTCTCGATCCTACTACGTCCTGGAGACTGAATTGGTGAAGGCCTCCCAGCCAGTGAAAGCCAAGGTTCAGTGAGAGACATCCAAGAGAAAGACCTCTAATGCAAAAAGGACTTGTGGTGGCACCCTTCGAGCTCTGGGTCTGAGGATGAGGTCGAGATCCTGGCGTCCGCTGAGGACCTTGATCTCGCCGGTCCCTCAGACGCCATGGATGTCACTCGCACGAGTACTGAATTGGTTGCAGTGAGTGAACAAGCGGTGTAAATTGCCTTCCCAGTCCCTTCACGCCTTTCTCAGCCAAGGACAATACTAGACTCCAGTGGAAGTGCAGCAGTTTTTTCCAACATCTAGCTGAGCTCCGACAACTTCTCAGTGTTCACCCTTTCTTCTTGGTTTCCAGCATTGCGAACCACTGCCCTCCGTGGTTATCAGGGTTATTATAAGAACCGGGCAGCTTATGCAAAGGTGTCTGGAGGCGTCTGCATCTATGTCCTTCACTCTCTTCACAGCGAGTCTGTCCCTCTACAAACACCTTTAGAGGCTGTCGCTGTTCGGGTGTGGACGCCACAGGCTGTTACCGTTTGCAGTCTATACCTTCCACTGGATGGTGCTGTTGCGCAGCATAACCTGGCTGCACTGATAGCCCAATTGCCGCCACATTTCTTGTTACTGGGCGACTTCAATGCCCATAACCCTCTGTGGGGTGGGTCAGTGCCGACAGGTCGAGGCGCCACCGTTGAGCATGTATTGGCACAGCTCGATCTTTCCATTTTAAATGATGCTGCCTTCACACAGTTTTGTGTGGTGCATGGCATGTACTCCGCCATCGTTCTTTCGATCTGCAGCCCTAGCCTCTTATCTTCTGTCCAATGGAGTGTGCATGACGTGTGCCACAGTGTCACTCTTCTCGGCGCCCTATCAGATGGGCTATGAATAAGGCTGACTGGGACTTGTTCTCCTCCACTGCCGCTATTGAGCCTCTTTCTAATGACGACATTGATGTGGTGGTTCACTCGGTCACCACCGGCATCGTTACTGCCGCAGAATCTGCCATTCCCCATTCTTCTGGAACCCTTCTGCGGAGTACTGTGCCTTGGTGGTCGCCTAAGATCGCTGAAGCGATTAAAGATCGCTGGCGGGCGCTCCAGCATCACAAGCATCATTCCATAGATCACCTCATTGCCTTCAAATGGCTGCGTGTGCAAGCCCACCGCCTTATCCGCCACTGTGAGCAGGAGTGCTAGGAGCGTTATGTGTCCACCATTGGCCTCCATGTCACTCCATCGCAGGTCTGGGCCAAGATTCGACGTCTGTATGGCTATCGGACCCCTGTCAGCGTCCCTGCACTCTCACTGAATGGTCAGTTTGTACTGACTCCGACGTAATTGCCAACCGCTTGGCAGAGCATTTTGCACTGAGTTCTGCTTCTGCAAATTACCCACTGGCCTTCCGCTCCATTAAAGAGCGGATGGGACATGGGAGCCTTTCATTTCGCACCCACCATCCTGAAGCCTACAATGTTCCATTGAGTGAATGGGAATTTCACAGTGCCCTAGCTGCTTGCCCTGATACAGCTCCTGGGCCAGATCGCATCCACTGTCAGATGCTGAAACACCATTCAGTGGACTGCCAGCGATGGCTCCTCGACCGTCTCTGGGTCGAGGGTGAGTTTCCATCGCAATGGCAGGAAAGTATTGTTATCCCCATTTTGAAACCTGGCATGAACTATTTGGAGGTGGACAGCTACCGCCCCATTAGCCTCACCAACGTTCTTTGCAAGTTGCTCGAACAGATGGTGAGCCACCGATTGAGTTGGGTACTCGAGATACGGGGCCTCCTGGCTCCGTCTCAGGGTGGGTTGCGAAATGGCTGCTCTTCCGCCGACAATCTGGTGAGCCTGGAGTCAGCCATCCATACGGCCTTTGCCCACCGTCAGCACCTGGCCGCTATCTTTCTCGACATGCGGAAGTCGTGCCCTACATGGTGCCATCACATCCTCTCTACACTTCATGATTTGGGTCTTTGGGGTCCGCAGCCGATTTTGATACGCAATTTTCTGCCGCATCGTACCTTCTGCGTGCAAGTCGCGGCCTCTCATAGTTCCTCCCGAGTTCAGGAGAACGGTGTGCCACAGGGCTCTGTTTTAAGTGTCTGCCTGTTTTTAATAGCATTTAACGAGCTCGCTGCGGCGGTGGGAACGTCTGTCTCAGCTGCCCTTACTACAGCTCTAATGGCATTGCAGCTGCTGAGCGTCAGCTGCAGGGCGCTATCCACTAGGCGGAGTCTTGGGCGGTAGCGCATGGCTTCCAGTTTTCGGCTGCCAAGACCTGCGTTATGCATTTCTGCCGGTGACCCACTGTTCACCCTGAGCCACAGCTATATCTTGACGTCGAACCTCTTGCTGTGGTGGAGACTCTAGTATGATAAAAAAAAATTATTATTACTATTAAATATATTTCAATTCTTTCAATTTAGATCGGTATTTCATACTAGAATGTCGTGTTTCCAGTCTGGCACAGCTTTGCCACAGGAGACACGAAAGCGGTCGAAGACGTCCGTCTTCTGGTCGGCTCCTGATCGTTGTCAGGAGGAGGCTAGGTTTTGATTACGCAAAGACTTCTATTATTTGGAAAAGAACAACCCGGATTTCTTTACGTAATTAGTACGAATTTTTTAAATTACCTAAGGGACCTTTAACAATGAACAGTAAGAAAAAATGCATTTGCAAATGAAATCATTCATAAATGGGGCTGCTATGAGTTGTATAGAAGATAAGGGGCGGCCTTCTGTACACGACCAGGATGCCGCAGTATTCTCTGCTGTAGTAAAAGCTGTTTGACATTTACAAAAATAATATGGCATGGAGGATAAAAAAGTATAAAGGAAAAAGAACAGAATAAGAAGTCTGGTAAACACTAAATATATTCAAACAATTCTCACTACCAAATTAGGGCTTATTTATAAACAATACAACTTACATAATTACTTTTCTAACAGTATGGTGCAATCAGATTTCAGCCTGTCCTGTGCTGTTTCCCATGTTCGCGTTTTTTGTCACAAATTACAGTCACTTTTCTCCTTCGTTGAAGATAATTCTTGCACTGTTCAACACCTCCGATAACAATAACTTGCTGAATTACAGTCTCGAACATAAATTACTTTAATGTTATTAATTAATAATGTTGTCTGCACGCTGGCAAGACCGCTCACTTTTTTAGCTTAAAGTCGACCTTCTTCACGCTTTCACACCACAAGCAGAAGTACATTAAAATCTGAAGATCTACAAACGTTTTTCTACCGTCATCTTTTATTTAGATCGAAGCGGAACGACAGTTCAGCTTCTGTTAAAATGTTTCTTTGACTGCGCAATCGATGTATTAGCGTCCGCGCTAGATGAGCATCTTTACAGTTACGTAAATTATACAAAACAAATGTCTTTCAAAGAATACTCAAAGCTTTCGTAGTACGGAAATACCAATAATATTACATCGCTTCCCGCGTGAGGAGTAATGAGTCTGAAAGATCGTTACGACTCACGCGCAGTCGTAATATTATTGGATTCACGTACTTAGTGAATGAAGTATTTAAGGATGTCTCCTTGTAGGGAGCAAAACAGACATAACATAAGGCACATAGAATTATATGCGTTTCATACTAAGTCGTCAAAGATACTCACAGTTACTTGATCATTAACAAACTTGGTTGTGGCATGATGGCATCATAAGTGTTCAAGGATTTAACATAGGTTCTCAAGAATTACTCTCATTCAGTCAATTGAAACATTGAAATACTAACATAGATACAAGTACAAATTAAATACACATACAGATACAAAATACATAAATATTGACAATAAGAAAAAAAATCTATTACAGTATTGGTGCATTTCCGCCAATTGTGAACAGAACATAAAACTTTTATCAGTCTTTCTCGTAGCGACGTCACTCTTCACTTTGTAGGTGGGAGTATTTCCCATGAACTCGGGTGATTTTCACAGGGGAATTCTTTCATCACCTGTCACTTTTCACTGCACTAAAACTGGGGATCACCTTTTCACATTCTGGTGGAAAAACACTGGGAATTTCACTATGTGAAGGGGAAGTGATATTTCTTGACTCGACGATCCACCGGGTCATGTCGGGAATCAGGAAAGTTGATGACTGGTTCAATGACGAATGAGTCAGTTTGGTGGCTGTCTTAATCTCATTCCAATTCATGTTTCAGCACATGAAAATACAGAAAAAAAAATCTGTATTAGGACTTGCTCATTAACTAACATCTTAATCTAAGGGAATATAGAGTAAGAATTTAAGACAATAAAAATTACTACATAGACTATGTACATATACATTGTATATTATTCATATTTTGTGTCTAGGTTTTATGTTCTTTCGTTAGCAAATATTAGCAAAACACGTTTCATCTGGTACAGGTCTTTCTTAAGCAATGTATTTAGCAATATTGCCGTAGCAATTTTTATAGTTAAGGAAAAGTCATCATTAGTGTCCTTTAAATGTAAATATAGTAAAATCGTGCGTAGTTTATCAACGTTTTATTATTTTTATGTCCATTTTCATCTCAAATCTGGAGCACGCTTGCGCCCGTTATGGAGAGCAATGCTTATTGTTGAGTACGGGCCGGCGAGCAGTCATTGAATGTTGCCACAGTGCTTCACAGTCACGTGGTAACGAACTGGCGGTTTAACAGCGTTGGCAGTCCGCGTCCTGCACGAGGCAGATAGTTCAGTGGCTGCCAACCTTTCTTTTAACTTGTGCATTTTGTTGAATCGTGGGTACTGGAGCAGCTCGTCAAGGCGACATAGTCAACCTGGACGGTAAATTGACTGCACCAGCGACGAAGAACAGTCATCGATGAAAATGACTACTGTCTCCTATTGCAGTAAGTACAATAGCTTGTCTATCCTTTGACTGATAGTCACTGTATCGTCGTTGCAACGTGAGAATACTTGTAATGCTACTTCACACGCGGCACATCACTCGTGTCCATAAGTTTATTACAGTTCTGATTCACACAAGAGATAACTAGTTTCTCGTGCCCATACATGTGTCAAATTACTATTTTACACACGTGTCCATCATTTTGTCACAGAGTCACACGCAGCAATCCATACGTGTCCATATAGGTCTCTCTATACCACAGAGTAGCACAGGTAATGCTAAAATTACTTATCATGAAAGGATCATTTACAAAATATACATAGTTTTTCTTAATTACTGTCCAAGACCTAACGAAAAACGTGTTTGCTATTCTGAATGGTGCTTCTGAAGCACGTTAGATTTTATATATATTTTAAATCTGATTCTTTTCCTTTTCTTATTGTTCTGTAACAGCCTTTTTTTTTTTCTCGGTTACATCAATAATCAGTAAAATATACACACTTTGGCGTGCCGAACAGTTCACGTTCAAAACTTCATCTAACAGAAATCGGGAAAATTATTCCTATTTCCTAGGATGCTTTTGCTCACAGCAAATCAGATTTACATCACCTTTCGATAAGTAACTGCAGATACGCATTAACCAACGAGCCACGATCGTCAATACACACAATATACACACGTCAAGTCTTTTGAACCAATTTCCAAATTTCTTCCCCTACCGGGTAGGGTAGAAAGGTAAGAACGCTAAAGAAGAAAACTACAATAGGATAGTGCAAGGAAATGAAAGATACGAAGATAGATAATAGGTGAAATAATCAGTTGAGCAAATTCATTCTTCGGCTCCACCGTTTTTAATGTCATCCACGTGGCATAACTTGACTTCAGTATTAAAATTTCGCACAAATCCGTTTGCAAAGCATCTTCAAATATATCTCAACATCACGGCATGCGGACATAGCAGAAGAATATAAGCAGACTATCTCAGTCCTCAACTAGGTGTCTTAATATTGAAGGTTTCTGTATAATACTCGTGACAGTAATAGTCTCTCTAAGTTTCTCCAATACAGGACCTAATTCTTATTATAAATGCAAATTTCTTAACTGGTTGACTCATAGTAATAAATAAATTAAGGTTGCTCTCCAGTTGCGAGTACCATTATTCATTTCTTTGTACATTAACTATATGTTGCTGCTTACACTCGGTGTAATCTACAGATTACAATGTATCAGTTTTGCATCGTACATGGTTCTAGCGACTTAAAATATCAACCCTTTGAAGGCTTAACTTAGGTTAATACTTCACATATACGGACATTCTGGTCTGAATGAGGGATTTAAAGAAAACCTTTACTACTTGGTGAAAAGGAGATTTGCCATAACTTGAAACTAAAGCAGCAGGTGGCACTTTGGCACATCCCTTACTCAATCCAACGACTGCAGTCTTCTCGTGCTCAAGAAACTTAAAACTACCTTAAAACTAAAGCAAATCTTATTTTCCAAATACGTAGAGTACCTTCTTCAATCACTTCATATCTTTCAAGCTCCATCATTACTTCATGACCACTTCACTCAACTGATTACGTCACCTGCAGAATACATGTACATGCTGTTGATTCACTTACTTTCTAAACAGATCACACTCTTGTTTCAAGTTGCAGCTTAACATAATAAATGTTTTTTTTTAAATGTTTTTCATGGTACTTCTTTAGGTCTACATGGTGGTAAAGTCCTTTTATTCGTCCACTAACTGGATCTGCCAACACGTAGCAACCAATATGTGGCTTCCTGACTATAACAAACGGTCCTTCGTATAAGTGTTGCCACTTACGATTTTTACGTAAGATGAGAGATGGTTTGAAGTGTGTCCTCAGAAGAACACGCTCGTTCAGGCGATACGACAGAACTTTATTGACATGCTTGTCAAATGCCTTTTTTCTTAAATTGGCATGAGTTGTGAGAGAGATCAGGGCTTGTCTTAACTTATTATCTAGGTTGACTTCTGGACCTTCTATCTTGGGAATGGGATCAGTCCATTCATTGCTTTCCCTTTGCCTTGAGATTAATTCTGAAGGTGTGAAACCGGTCAAAGTGTGCTTTTAGTTTTCCGTATATTCATTAGGTTGAATTTCGCTCACAACTACTTTTGAAGTACCGGGCGGTACGCTCGGTACGAAGTTTGCTTCCGTATTCCACCTAAGTTGCGACCTATTTGCCGGAATTTCAGTCGAGATGGTGTGTGTTGGCTGGTTTTCTTGGGCAAAATAGATGCGAGAATTTTGAGGTTCATGATTTTGACTTTGATAGTTAGTAAAAGGTGGAGGACTATTCCTAAACTTTGGAGCATACCGTTGTTTGTATTGCTTGGAAGGATCTGGAGCATTTCTCCCTTGAGAACAGTGCTGGAATCTAGGCTGGTTACCATACTGCTGTTTACTGTTGGTGTTAATCCAACGTCCCTTTCCATTGAAATTATTATTATTTTGGCGATCGTTATTGTAGTGATAGCGATCATTGTAATTAACTGTTGAATTACCGTATTGCTGTTGTGTTGTCTGGTATATGGGGTGGTACCTATTTTGATTCTGGAATTTATGTTTCTGCTTCCCGTTACGGCAATAGTAGTTGTTATTATCGCACGGAACGTCGTGTCCTTTACTGTTGTTGGGTTGGTATGACATACCTGAGTCTGCGCCTACACCGTGCGGCTGTGTAGTGTGCGGGCCAAGATTACAATTACTCCGCGCACTAGCACGCACGTCTTCTTGAATCATGTCAAGGTTGTCAAGTACTGACAGAAAAGCCTCCGTGTCGTCGTCACTGACATTTACTAACTTCTCCCTGATTGATACCGGTAGCTTTGACTTAAGAATCATAATTACGTCCTTCGGGGAAATGGGCGTGTCCCAATATTGTATTTTTCGCAGGTATTTCTCGAAGTACCTACGGAGACCAGCACTTCTCGTATTAAATGGTTCAGCATTATATACCTCCTTTCTAAGGCGTTGTTGTATGCCTGAACTCCAGAATTTGTTCAGAAATTGCTTTTCGAAGTCAGCGTAATTATTACATCTGTCAATTACTTCTGTTCCCCAGACAGAACCCTCTCCTTGAATGTAACCTACTATAAAGCGCATACGTTGCTTGTCATCCCAGCTCTCAGGAAAAACACCATTAAATGACTTCAGAAAAACCATTGGGTGGATGTTGCGTTTCTCTGGCAGAAAAGGCTGGAATACGCGGTGCTTGAGAACGCTTTCTTCTTTCATGAGCTCGACAAGAGTTACTTGATCATTCTGGTTGCGTACTAAAGGATTCTTACTACTGTGTCCATGTACAAGTGGAGAGAATTCTACACGAGACACGGGATTATTATTGTATTCATGTTCTGAAGAAAGCAAGTGTGAATGCTCACTTCTATTGTCATTAGGAAAATCATTGACTTGTCGTTTCAACTGCTCGATTTCCTCAGTGAGGTGTCGTTTCCACTCGGGAAGATCTCGGTGAAAAACTCTACGAATCTCTCCTAATTCAGTGAGAATCGTATCTCCTGATGTACCTGGAGCAGCTAAAACTTCAACTGTGGCTGACTTAACGGCTTCTTTTAAGTCGTGTTGAACCTTGTTTGCTATGTACTGTTCCTTAGTCTCGACCCATTCTACAAATTCTTTTCCTATCGTGGAACGTACGTTGGCTGCAGCATCATTCACCCTCTTTTCAATGTTTATTTCGGATAGCGCCTGTGTCAGGTCATTGACCTGGCCTTGCAGAGTGACGACATTGTCTGCAAGCTTGTTTACTTTAGCTCCGACCTCAGCGGACTTTTTTGAAACTTCTGTTGTAACTGCCTGGCAACTTTCGATTTGTACTTTGATGTCTTTGTGCACGTTACCTACTGTGCTCTCACATGCATCTACCTTCTGCAGAATACCTTCTATCCTTTCATTAACTTTAGTACTCAGTTCCGAAATATATTCCACCGTGACTGTCCTAATTCTTGCCTCTAAGTTGGCATCAATATTATCTAACCTATTTTTCATTGTACCAATCATGGTATTCAGGTCAAACCATTTTCGCTCTGTCTCCCGTTCCTTTTCCCTTTCTTTTTGTTCCCTTTCTTGTCTATCTCGTTGTTTTTGTAATTTATAAGCTTCCCTTTCCCGTTTCTCCTGTTCTCTTTCTTGAAAAAAAATTCTCATCATTTCAACCATCAAATTTTCTCCCGCTTGCTGTGACGATGATTGCTGTGACGATACGTCACGCACACCATCATCGTCTACCGTTGTCTCCATTCGCGATTCGGGTCTGCCTGTTCCCGTTCGCGAACGTAGTGGGTATGACTTGACAACTGTGTCATCACCGTCATCCAGACTGTTTGTCGGCTTTCCTTTGTCATCTGCCATGTTTATTTTCAAGTTTGTGACGTAACTGCTCAAAGAAATATTTCGCGGTACGCCGATCGTCAACTCTCAGATGCGCGCGCTGATAGTCAAACGTCACACTGCGGTAGCTGACAATTGCAGAGCTATACCGGGTAGAAGACAAGATGGCACCTAACTTTGAAAATAAGTGACAAACACCTACTAGACACTGAATCCTGCTATTATGGCATCCATCTTGTGTTCTTAACCGTAGCAACAATGAAGATGCTCATAATACTAACAAATAAACTTTGCATGAAGAGATGATCAGAAATGAATTCTAACTACGTAAATAAGCAACTCTGCAAGGAAATAACAGCGATAGGATAAAATGAAGCAGTAAGGAAAGAAATTCCGGAAATCAGTTATATTATACAAGACGCGAGATTTTATGCGTAATGAAAACCGTACTTACATCAGTCGTTTTGCGCACTGCTGTTATTTTTCGAATTTTTCTCTTTGTTTTTTATACTTTCTCAATTTCGTTCAGTACTTCCTTTACGGCTTCCCGATGTCCACCGGATGATGTCATGAAACAATAACAGAACAGATTAAAATTTTTTTTATCAGGTCCCTGTTCGGGCGCCAGATCTAGTATGATAAAAAAAAATTATTATTACTATTAAATATATTTCAATTCTTTCAATTTAGATCGGTATTTCATACTAGACTGTCGGGTTTCCAGTCTGGCACAGCTTTGCCACAGGAGACACGAAAGCGGTCGAAGACGTCCATCTTCTGGTCGGCTCCTGATCGTTGTCAGAAGGAGGCTAGGTTTTGATTACGCAAAGACTTCTATTATTTGGAAAGGAACAACCCGGATTTCTTTACGTAATTAGTACGAATTTTTTAAATTACCTAAGGGACCATTAACAATGAACAGTAAGAAAAAATGCATTTGCAAATGAAATCATTCATAAATGGGGCTGCTATGAGTTGTATAGAAGATAAGGGGCGGCCTTCTGTACACGACCAGGATGCCGCAGTATTCTCTGCTGTAGTAAAAGCTGTTTGACATTTACAAAAATAATATGGCATGGAGGATAAAAAAGTATAAAGGAAAAAGAACAGAATAAGAAGTCTGGTAAACACTAAATATATTCAAACAATTCTCACTACCAAATTAGGGCTTATTTATAAACAATACAACTTACATAATTACTTTTCTAACAGTATGGTGCAATCAGATTTCAGCCTGTCCTGTGCTGTTTCCCATGTTCGCGTTTTTTGTCACAAATTACAGTCACTTTTCTCCTTCGTTGAAGATAATTCTTGCACTGTTCAACACCTCCGATAACAATAACTTGCTGAATTACAGTCTCGAACATAAATTACTTTAATGTTATTAATTAATAATGTTGTCTGCACGCTGGCAAGACCGCTCACTTTTTTAGCTTAAAGTCGACCTTCTTCACGCTTTCACACCACAAGCAGAAGTACATTAAAATCTGAAGATCTACAAACGTTTTTCTACCGTCATCTTTTATTTAGATCGAAGCGGAACGACAGTTCAGCTTCTGTTAAAATGTTTCTTTGACTGCGCAATCGATGTATTAGCGTCCGCGCTAGATGAGCATCTTTACAGTTACGTAAATTATACAAAACAAATGTCTTTCAAAGAATACTCAAAGCTTTCGTAGTACGGAAATACCAATAATATTACATCGCTTCCCGCGTGAGGAGTAATGAGTCTGAAAGATCGTTACGACTCACGCGCAGTCGTAATATTATTGGATTCACGTACTTAGTGAATGAAGTATTTAAGGATGTCTCCTTGTAGGGAGCAAAACAGACATAACATAAGGCACATAGAATTATATGCGTTTCATACTAAGTCGTCAAAGATACTCACAGTTACTTGATCATTAACAAACTTGGTTGTGGCATGATGGCATCATAAGTGTTCAAGGATTTAACATAGGTTCTCAAGAATTACTCTCATTCAGTCAATTGAAACATTGAAATACTAACATAGATACAAGTACAAATTAAATACACATACAGATACAAAATACATAAATATTGACAATAAGAAAAAAAATCTATTACAGTATTGGTGCATTTCCGCCAATTGTGAACAGAACATAAAACTTTTATCAGTCTTTCTCGTAGCGACGTCACTCTTCACTTTGTAGGTGGGAGTATTTCCCATGAACTCGGGTGATTTTCACAGGGGAATTCTTTCATCACCTGTCACTTTTCACTGCACTAAAACTGGGGATCACCTTTTCACATTCTGGTGGAAAAACACTGGGAATTTCACTATGTGAAGGGGAAGTGATATTTCTTGACTCGACGATCCACCGGGTCATGTCGGGAATCAGGAAAGTTGATGACTGGTTCAATGACGAATGAGTCAGTTTGGTGGCTGTCTTAATCTCATTCCAATTCATGTTTCAGCACATGAAAATACAGAAAAAAAAATCTGTATTAGGACTTGCTCATTAACTAACATCTTAATCTAAGGGAATATAGAGTAAGAATTTAAGACAATAAAAATTACTACATAGACTATGTACATATACATTGTATATTATTCATATTTTGTGTCTAGGTTTTATGTTCTTTCGTTAGCAAATATTAGCAAAACACGTTTCATCTGGTACAGGTCTTTCTTAAGCAATGTATTTAGCAATATTGCCGTAGCAATTTTTATAGTTAAGGAAAAGTCATCATTAGTGTCCTTTAAATGTAAATATAGTAAAATCGTGCGTAGTTTATCAACGTTTTATTATTTTTATGTCCATTTTCATCTCAAATCTGGAGCACGCTTGCGCCCGTTATGGAGAGCAATGCTTATTGTTGAGTACGGGCCGGCGAGCAGTCATTGAATGTTGCCACAGTGCTTCACAGTCACGTGGTAACGAACTGGCGGTTTAACAGCGTTGGCAGTCCGCGTCCTGCACGAGGCAGATAGTTCAGTGGCTGCCAACCTTTCTTTTAACTTGTGCATTTTGTTGAATCGTGGGTACTGGAGCAGCTCGTCAAGGCGACATAGTCAACCTGGACGGTAAATTGACTGCACCAGCGACGAAGAACAGTCATCGATGAAAATGACTACTGTCTCCTATTGCAGTAAGTACAATAGCTTGTCTATCCTTTGACTGATAGTCACTGTATCGTCGTTGCAACGTGAGAATACTTGTAATGCTACTTCACACGCGGCACATCACTCGTGTCCATAAGTTTATTACAGTTCTGATTCACACAAGAGATAACTAGTTTCTCGTGCCCATACATGTGTCAAATTACTATTTTACACACGTGTCCATCATTTTGTCACAGAGTCACACGCAGCAATCCATACGTGTCCATATAGGTCTCTCTATACCACAGAGTAGCACAGGTAATGCTAAAATTACTTATCATGAAAGGATCATTTACAAAATATACATAGTTTTTCTTAATTACTGTCCAAGACCTAACGAAAAACGTGTTTGCTATTCTGAATGGTGCTTCTGAAGCACGTTAGATTTTATATATATTTTAAATCTGATTCTTTTCCTTTTCTTATTGTTCTGTAACAGCCTTTTTTTTTTTCTCGGTTACATCAATAATCAGTAAAATATACACACTTTGGCGTGCCGAACAGTTCACGTTCAAAACTTCATCTAACAGAAATCGGGAAAATTATTCCTATTTCCTAGGATGCTTTTGCTCACAGCAAATCAGATTTACATCACCTTTCGATAAGTAACTGCAGATACGCATTAACCAACGAGCCACGATCGTCAATACACACAATATACACACGTCAAGTCTTTTGAACCAATTTCCAAATTTCTTCCCCTACCGGGTAGGGTAGAAAGGTAAGAACGCTAAAGAAGAAAACTACAATAGGATAGTGCAAGGAAATGAAAGATACGAAGATAGATAATAGGTGAAATAATCAGTTGAGCAAATTCATTCTTCGGCTCCACCGTTTTTAATGTCATCCACGTGGCATAACTTGACTTCAGTATTAAAATTTCGCACAAATCCGTTTGCAAAGCATCTTCAAATATATCTCAACATCACGGCATGCGGACATAGCAGAAGAATATAAGCAGACTATCTCAGTCCTCAACTAGGTGTCTTAATATTGAAGGTTTCTGTATAATACTCGTGACAGTAATAGTCTCTCTAAGTTTCTCCAATACAGGACCTAATTCTTATTATAAATGCAAATTTCTTAACTGGTTGACTCATAGTAATAAATAAATTAAGGTTGCTCTCCAGTTGCGAGTACCATTATTCATTTCTTTGTACATTAACTATATGTTGCTGCTTACACTCGGTGTAATCTACAGATTACAATGTATCAGTTTTGCATCGTACATGGTTCTAGCGACTTAAAATATCAACCCTTTGAAGGCTTAACTTAGGTTAATACTTCACATATACGGACATTCTGGTCTGAATGAGGGATTTAAAGAAAACCTTTACTACTTGGTGAAAAGGAGATTTGCCATAACTTGAAACTAAAGCAGCAGGTGGCACTTTGGCACATCCCTTACTCAATCCAACGACTGCAGTCTTCTCGTGCTCAAGAAACTTAAAACTACCTTAAAACTAAAGCAAATCTTATTTTCCAAATACGTAGAGTACCTTCTTCAATCACTTCATATCTTTCAAGCTCCATCATTACTTCATGACCACTTCACTCAACTGATTACGTCACCTGCAGAATACATGTACATGCTGTTGATTCACTTACTTTCTAAACAGATCACACTCTTGTTTCAAGTTGCAGCTTAACATAATAAAAGTTTTTTTTTAAATGTTTTTCATGGTACTTCTTTAGGTCTACATGGTGGTAAAGTCCTTTTATTCGTCCACTAACTGGATCTGCCAACACGTAGCAACCAATATGTGGCTTCCTGACTATAACAAACGGTCCTTCGTATAAGTGCTGCCACTTACGATTTTTACGTAAGATGAGAGATGGTTTGAAGTGTGTCCTCAGAAGAACACGCTCGTTCAGGCGATACGACAGAACTTTATTGACATGCTTGTCAAATGCCTTTTTTCTTAAATTGGCATGAGTTGTGAGAGAGATCAGGGCTTGTCTTAACTTATTATCTAGGTTGACTTCTGGACCTTCTATCTTGGGAATGGGATCAGTCCATTCATTGCTTTCCCTTTGCCTTGAGATTAATTCTGAAGGTGTGAAACCGGTCAAAGTGTGCTTTTAGTTTTCCGTATATTCATTAGGTTGAATTTCGCTCACAACTACTTTTGAAGTACCGGGCGGTACGCTCGGTACGAAGTTTGCTTCCGTATTCCACCTAAGTTGCGACCTATTTGCCGGAATTTCAGTCGAGATGGTGTGTGTTGGCTGGTTTTCTTGGGCAAAATAGATGCGAGAATTTTGAGGTTCATGATTTTGACTTTGATAGTTAGTAAAAGGTGGAGGACTATTCCTAAACTTTGGAGCATACCGTTGTTTGTATTGCTTGGAAGGATCTGGAGCATTTCTCCCTTGAGAACAGTGCTGGAATCTAGGCTGGTTACCATACTGCTGTTTACTGTTGGTGTTAATCCAACGTCCCTTTCCATTGAAATTATTATTATTTTGGCGATCGTTATTGTAGTGATAGCGATCATTGTAATTAACTGTTGAATTACCGTATTGCTGTTGTGTTGTCTGGTATATGGGGTGGTACCTATTTTGATTCTGGAATTTATGTTTCTGCTTCCCGTTACGGCAATAGTAGTTGTTATTATCGCACGGAACGTCGTGTCCTTTACTGTTGTTGGGTTGGTATGACATACCTGAGTCTGCGCCTACACCGTGCGGCTGTGTAGTGTGCGGGCCAAGATTACAATTACTCCGCGCACTAGCACGCACGTCTTCTTGAATCATGTCAAGGTTGTCAAGTACTGACAGAAAAGCCTCCGTGTCGTCGTCACTGACATTTACTAACTTCTCCCTGATTGATACCGGTAGCTTTGACTTAAGAATCATAATTACGTCCTTCGGGGAAATGGGCGTGTCCCAATATTGTATTTTTCGCAGGTATTTCTCGAAGTACCTACGGAGACCAGCACTTCTCGTATTAAATGGTTCAGCATTATATACCTCCTTTCTAAGGCGTTGTTGTATGCCTGAACTCCAGAATTTGTTCAGAAATTGCTTTTCGAAGTCAGCGTAATTATTACATCTGTCAATTACTTCTGTTCCCCAGACAGAACCCTCTCCTTGAATGTAACCTACTATAAAGCGCATACGTTGCTTGTCATCCCAGCTCTCAGGAAAAACACCATTAAATGACTTCAGAAAAACCATTGGGTGGATGTTGCGTTTCTCTGGCAGAAAAGGCTGGAATACGCGGTGCTTGAGAACGCTTTCTTCTTTCATGAGCTCGACAAGAGTTACTTGATCATTCTGGTTGCGTACTAAAGGATTCTTACTACTGTGTCCATGTACAAGTGGAGAGAATTCTACACGAGACACGGGATTATTATTGTATTCATGTTCTGAAGAAAGCAAGTGTGAATGCTCACTTCTATTGTCATTAGGAAAATCATTGACTTGTCGTTTCAACTGCTCGATTTCCTCAGTGAGGTGTCGTTTCCACTCGGGAAGATCTCGGTGAAAAACTCTACGAATCTCTCCTAATTCAGTGAGAATCGTATCTCCTGATGTACCTGGAGCAGCTAAAACTTCAACTGTGGCTGACTTAACGGCTTCTTTTAAGTCGTGTTGAACCTTGTTTGCTATGTACTGTTCCTTAGTCTCGACCCATTCTACAAATTCTTTTCCTATCGTGGAACGTACGTTGGCTGCAGCATCATTCACCCTCTTTTCAATGTTTATTTCGGATAGCGCCTGTGTCAGGTCATTGACCTGGCCTTGCAGAGTGACGACATTGTCTGCAAGCTTGTTTACTTTAGCTCCGACCTCAGCGGACTTTTTTGAAACTTCTGTTGTAACTGCCTGGCAACTTTCGATTTGTACTTTGATGTCTTTGTGCACGTTACCTACTGTGCTCTCACATGCATCTACCTTCTGCAGAATACCTTCTATCCTTTCATTAACTTTAGTACTCAGTTCCGAAATATATTCCACCGTGACTGTCCTAATTCTTGCCTCTAAGTTGGCATCAATATTATCTAACCTATTTTTCATTGTACCAATCATGGTATTCAGGTCAAACCATTTTCGCTCTGTCTCCCGTTCCTTTTCCCTTTCTTTTTGTTCCCTTTCTTGTCTATCTCGTTGTTTTTGTAATTTATAAGCTTCCCTTTCCCGTTTCTCCTGTTCTCTTTCTTGAAAAAAAATTCTCATCATTTCAACCATCAAATTTTCTCCCGCTTGCTGTGACGATGATTGCTGTGACGATACGTCACGCACACCATCATCGTCTACCGTTGTCTCCATTCGCGATTCGGGTCTGCCTGTTCCCGTTCGCGAACGTAGTGGGTATGACTTGACAACTGTGTCATCACCGTCATCCAGACTGTTTGTCGGCTTTCCTTTGTCATCTGCCATGTTTATTTTCAAGTTTGTGACGTAACTGCTCAAAGAAATATTTCGCGGTACGCCGATCGTCAACTCTCAGATGCGCGCGCTGATAGTCAAACGTCACACTGCGGTAGCTGACAATTGCAGAGCTATACCGGGTAGAAGACAAGATGGCACCTAACTTTGAAAATAAGTGACAAACACCTACTAGACACTGAATCCTGCTATTATGGCATCCATCTTGTGTTCTTAACCGTAGCAACAATGAAGATGCTCATAATACTAACAAATAAACTTTGCATGAAGAGATGATCAGAAATGAATTCTAACTACGTAAATAAGCAACTCTGCAAGGAAATAACAGCGATAGGATAAAATGAAGCAGTAAGGAAAGAAATTCCGGAAATCAGTTATATTATACAAGACGCGAGATTTTATGCGTAATGAAAACCGTACTTACATCAGTCGTTTTGCGCACTGCTGTTATTTTTCGAATTTTTCTCTTTGTTTTTTATACTTCCTCAATTTCGTTCAGTACTTCCTTTACGGCTTCCCGATGTCCACCGGATGATGTCATGAAACAATAACAGAACAGATTAAAATTTTTTTTATCAGGTCCCTGTTCGGGCGCCAGATCTAGTATGATAAAAAAAAATTATTATTACTATTAAATATATTTCAATTCTTTCAATTTAGATCGGTATTTCATACTAGACTGTCGTGTTTCCAGTCTGGCACAGCTTTGCCACAGGAGACACGAAAGCGGTCGAAGACGTCCATCTTCTGGTCGGCTCCTGATCGTTGTCAGAAGGAGGCTAGGTTTTGATTACGCAAAGACTTCTATTATTTGGAAAGGAACAACCCGGATTTCTTTACGTAATTAGTACGAATTTTTTAAATTACCTAAGGGACCATTAACAATGAACAGTAAGAAAAAATGCATTTGCAAATGAAATCATTCATAAATGGGGCTGCTATGAGTTGTATAGAAGATAAGGGGCGGCCTTCTGTACACGACCAGGATGCCGCAGTATTCTCTGCTGTAGTAAAAGCTGTTTGACATTTACAAAAATAATATGGCATGGAGGATAAAAAAGTATAAAGGAAAAAGAACAGAATAAGAAGTCTGGTAAACACTAAATATATTCAAACAATTCTCACTACCAAATTAGGGCTTATTTATAAACAATACAACTTACATAATTACTTTTCTAACAGTATGGTGCAATCAGATTTCAGCCTGTCCTGTGCTGTTTCCCATGTTCGCGTTTTTTGTCACAAATTACAGTCACTTTTCTCCTTCGTTGAAGATAATTCTTGCACTGTTCAACACCTCCGATAACAATAACTTGCTGAATTACAGTCTCGAACATAAATTACTTTAATGTTATTAATTAATAATGTTGTCTGCACGCTGGCAAGACCGCTCACTTTTTTAGCTTAAAGTCGACCTTCTTCACGCTTTCACACCACAAGCAGAAGTACATTAAAATCTGAAGATCTACAAACGTTTTTCTACCGTCATCTTTTATTTAGATCGAAGCGGAACGACAGTTCAGCTTCTGTTAAAATGTTTCTTTGACTGCGCAATCGATGTATTAGCGTCCGCGCTAGATGAGCATCTTTACAGTTACGTAAATTATACAAAACAAATGTCTTTCAAAGAATACTCAAAGCTTTCGTAGTACGGAAATACCAATAATATTACATCGCTTCCCGCGTGAGGAGTAATGAGTCTGAAAGATCGTTACGACTCACGCGCAGTCGTAATATTATTGGATTCACGTACTTAGTGAATGAAGTATTTAAGGATGTCTCCTTGTAGGGAGCAAAACAGACATAACATAAGGCACATAGAATTATATGCGTTTCATACTAAGTCGTCAAAGCTACTCACAGTTACTTGATCATTAACAAACTTGGTTGTGGCATGATGGCATCATAAGTGTTCAAGGATTTAACATAGGTTCTCAAGAATTACTCTCATTCAGTCAATTGAAACATTGAAATACTAACATAGATACAAGTACAAATTAAATACACATACAGATACAAAATACATAAATATTGACAATAAGAAAAAAAATCTATTACAGTATTGGTGCATTTCCGCCAATTGTGAACAGAACATAAAACTTTTATCAGTCTTTCTCGTAGCGACGTCACTCTTCACTTTGTAGGTGGGAGTATTTCCCATGAACTCGGGTGATTTTCACAGGGGAATTCTTTCATCACCTGTCACTTTTCACTGCACTAAAACTGGGGATCACCTTTTCACATTCTGGTGGAAAAACACTGGGAATTTCACTATGTGAAGGGGAAGTGATATTTCTTGACTCGACGATCCACCGGGTCATGTCGGGAATCAGGAAAGTTGATGACTGGTTCAATGACGAATGAGTCAGTTTGGTGGCTGTCTTAATCTCATTCCAATTCATGTTTCAGCACATGAAAATACAGAAAAAAAATCTGTATTAGGACTTGCTCATTAACTAACATCTTAATCTAAGGGAATATAGAGTAAGAATTTAAGACAATAAAAATTACTACATAGACTATGTACATATACATTGTATATTATTCATATTTTGTGTCTAGGTTTTATGTTCTTTCGTTAGCAAATATTAGCAAAACACGTTTCATCTGGTACAGGTCTTTCTTAAGCAATGTATTTAGCAATATTGCCGTAGCAATTTTTATAGTTAAGGAAAAGTCATCATTAGTGTCCTTTAAATGTAAATATAGTAAAATCGTGCGTAGTTTATCAACGTTTTATTATTTTTATGTCCATTTTCATCTCAAATCTGGAGCACGCTTGCGCCCGTTATGGAGAGCAATGCTTATTGTTGAGTACGGGCCGGCGAGCAGTCATTGAATGTTGCCACAGTGCTTCACAGTCACGTGGTAACGAACTGGCGGTTTAACAGCGTTGGCAGTCCGCGTCCTGCACGAGGCAGATAGTTCAGTGGCTGCCAACCTTTCTTTTAACTTGTGCATTTTGTTGAATCGTGGGTACTGGAGCAGCTCGTCAAGGCGACATAGTCAACCTGGACGGTAAATTGACTGCACCAGCGACGAAGAACAGTCATCGATGAAAATGACTACTGTCTCCTATTGCAGTAAGTACAATAGCTTGTCTATCCTTTGACTGATAGTCACTGTATCGTCGTTGCAACGTGAGAATACTTGTAATGCTACTTCACACGCGGCACATCACTCGTGTCCATAAGTTTATTACAGTTCTGATTCACACAAGAGATAACTAGTTTCTCGTGCCCATACATGTGTCAAATTACTATTTTACACACGTGTCCATCATTTTGTCACAGAGTCACACGCAGCAATCCATACGTGTCCATATAGGTCTCTCTATACCACAGAGTAGCACAGGTAATGCTAAAATTACTTATCATGAAAGGATCATTTACAAAATATACATAGTTTTTCTTAATTACTGTCCAAGACCTAACGAAAAACGTGTTTGCTATTCTGAATGGTGCTTCTGAAGCACGTTAGATTTTATATATATTTTAAATCTGATTCTTTTCCTTTTCTTATTGTTCTGTAACAGCCTTTTTTTTTTTTCTCGGTTACATCAATAATCAGTAAAATATACACACTTTGGCGTGCCGAACAGTTCACGTTCAAAACTTCATCTAACAGAAATCGGGAAAATTATTCCTATTTCCTAGGATGCTTTTGCTCACAGCAAATCAGATTTACATCACCTTTCGATAAGTAACTGCAGATACGCATTAACCAACGAGCCACGATCGTCAATACACACAATATACACACGTCAAGTCTTTTGAACCAATTTCCAAATTTCTTCCCCTACCGGGTAGGGTAGAAAGGTAAGAACGCTAAAGAAGAAAACTACAATAGGATAGTGCAAGGAAATGAAAGATACGAAGATAGATAATAGGTGAAATAATCAGTTGAGCAAATTCATTCTTCGGCTCCACCGTTTTTAATGTCATCCACGTGGCATAACTTGACTTCAGTATTAAAATTTCGCACAAATCCGTTTGCAAAGCATCTTCAAATATATCTCAACATCACGGCATGCGGACATAGCAGAAGAATATAAGCAGACTATCTCAGTCCTCAACTAGGTGTCTTAATATTGAAGGTTTCTGTATAATACTCGTGACAGTAATAGTCTCTCTAAGTTTCTCCAATACAGGACCTAATTCTTATTATAAATGCAAATTTCTTAACTGGTTGACTCATAGTAATAAATAAATTAAGGTTGCTCTCCAGTTGCGAGTACCATTATTCATTTCTTTGTACATTAACTATATGTTGCTGCTTACACTCGGTGTAATCTACAGATTACAATGTATCAGTTTTGCATCGTACATGGTTCTAGCGACTTAAAATATCAACCCTTTGAAGGCTTAACTTAGGTTAATACTTCACATATACGGACATTCTGGTCTGAATGAGGGATTTAAAGAAAACCTTTACTACTTGGTGAAAAGGAGATTTGCCATAACTTGAAACTAAAGCAGCAGGTGGCACTTTGGCACATCCCTTACTCAATCCAACGACTGCAGTCTTCTCGTGCTCAAGAAACTTAAAACTACCTTAAAACTAAAGCAAATCTTATTTTCCAAATACGTAGAGTACCTTCTTCAATCACTTCATATCTTTCAAGCTCCATCATTACTTCATGACCACTTCACTCAACTGATTACGTCACCTGCAGAATACATGTACATGCTGTTGATTCACTTACTTTCTAAACAGATCACACTCTTGTTTCAAGTTGCAGCTTAACATAATAAATATTTTTTTTAAATGTTTTTCATGGTACTTCTTTAGGTCTACATGGTGGTAAAGTCCTTTTATTCGTCCACTAACTGGATCTGCCAACACGTAGCAACCAATATGTGGCTTCCTGACTATAACAAACGGTCCTTCGTATAAGTGCTGCCACTTACGATTTTTACGTAAGATGAGAGATGGTTTGAAGTGTGTCCTCAGAAGAACACGCTCGTTCAGGCGATACGACAGAACTTTATTGACATGCTTGTCAAATGCCTTTTTTCTTAAATTGGCATGAGTTGTGAGAGAGATCAGGGCTTGTCTTAACTTATTATCTAGGTTGACTTCTGGACCTTCTATCTTGGGAATGGGATCAGTCCATTCATTGCTTTCCCTTTGCCTTGAGATTAATTCTGAAGGTGTGAAACCGGTCAAAGTGTGCTTTTAGTTTTCCGTATATTCATTAGGTTGAATTTCGCTCACAACTACTTTTGAAGTACCGGGCGGTACGCTCGGTACGAAGTTTGCTTCCGTATTCCACCTAAGTTGCGACCTATTTGCCGGAATTTCAGTCGAGATGGTGTGTGTTGGCTGGTTTTCTTGGGCAAAATAGATGCGAGAATTTTGAGGTTCATGATTTTGACTTTGATAGTTAGTAAAAGGTGGAGGACTATTCCTAAACTTTGGAGCATACCGTTGTTTGTATTGCTTGGAAGGATCTGGAGCATTTCTCCCTTGAGAACAGTGCTGGAATCTAGGCTGGTTACCATACTGCTGTTTACTGTTGGTGTTAATCCAACGTCCCTTTCCATTGAAATTATTATTATTTTGGCGATCGTTATTGTAGTGATAGCGATCATTGTAATTAACTGTTGAATTACCGTATTGCTGTTGTGTTGTCTGGTATATGGGGTGGTACCTATTTTGATTCTGGAATTTATGTTTCTGCTTCCCGTTACGGCAATAGTAGTTGTTATTATCGCACGGAACGTCGTGTCCTTTACTGTTGTTGGGTTGGTATGACATACCTGAGTCTGCGCCTACACCGTGCGGCTGTGTAGTGTGCGGGCCAAGATTACAATTACTCCGCGCACTAGCACGCACGTCTTCTTGAATCATGTCAAGGTTGTCAAGTACTGACAGAAAAGCCTCCGTGTCGTCGTCACTGACATTTACTAACTTCTCCCTGATTGATACCGGTAGCTTTGACTTAAGAATCATAATTACGTCCTTCGGGGAAATGGGCGTGTCCCAATATTGTATTTTTCGCAGGTATTTCTCGAAGTACCTACGGAGACCAGCACTTCTCGTATTAAATGGTTCAGCATTATATACCTCCTTTCTAAGGCGTTGTTGTATGCCTGAACTCCAGAATTTGTTCAGAAATTGCTTTTCGAAGTCAGCGTAATTATTACATCTGTCAATTACTTCTGTTCCCCAGACAGAACCCTCTCCTTGAATGTAACCTACTATAAAGCGCATACGTTGCTTGTCATCCCAGCTCTCAGGAAAAACACCATTAAATGACTTCAGAAAAACCATTGGGTGGATGTTGCGTTTCTCTGGCAGAAAAGGCTGGAATACGCGGTGCTTGAGAACGCTTTCTTCTTTCATGAGCTCGACAAGAGTTACTTGATCATTCTGGTTGCGTACTAAAGGATTCTTACTACTGTGTCCATGTACAAGTGGAGAGAATTCTACACGAGACACGGGATTATTATTGTATTCATGTTCTGAAGAAAGCAAGTGTGAATGCTCACTTCTATTGTCATTAGGAAAATCATTGACTTGTCGTTTCAACTGCTCGATTTCCTCAGTGAGGTGTCGTTTCCACTCGGGAAGATCTCGGTGAAAAACTCTACGAATCTCTCCTAATTCAGTGAGAATCGTATCTCCTGATGTACCTGGAGCAGCTAAAACTTCAACTGTGGCTGACTTAACGGCTTCTTTTAAGTCGTGTTGAACCTTGTTTGCTATGTACTGTTCCTTAGTCTCGACCCATTCTACAAATTCTTTTCCTATCGTGGAACGTACGTTGGCTGCAGCATCATTCACCCTCTTTTCAATGTTTATTTCGGATAGCGCCTGTGTCAGGTCATTGACCTGGCCTTGCAGAGTGACGACATTGTCTGCAAGCTTGTTTACTTTAGCTCCGACCTCAGCGGACTTTTTTGAAACTTCTGTTGTAACTGCCTGGCAACTTTCGATTTGTACTTTGATGTCTTTGTGCACGTTACCTACTGTGCTCTCACATGCATCTACCTTCTGCAGAATACCTTCTATCCTTTCATTAACTTTAGTACTCAATTCCGAAATATATTCCACCGTGACTGTCCTAATTCTTGCCTCTAAGTTGGCATCAATATTATCGAACCTATTTTTCATTGTACCAATCATGGTATTCAGGTCAAACCATTTTCGCTCTGTCTCCCGTTCCTTTTCCCTTTCTTTTTGTTCCCTTTCTTGTCTATCTCGTTGTTTTTGTAATTTATAAGCTTCCCTTTCCCGTTTCTCCTGTTCTCTTTCTTGAAAAAAAATTCTCATCATTTCAACCATCAAATTTTCTCCCGCTTGCTGTGACGATGATTGCTGTGACGATACGTCACGCACACCATCATCGTCTACCGTTGTCTCCATTCGCGATTCGGGTCTGCCTGTTCCCGTTCGCGAACGTAGTGGGTATGACTTGACAACTGTGTCATCACCGTCATCCAGACTGTTTGTCGGCTTTCCTTTGTCATCTGCCATGTTTATTTTCAAGTTTGTGACGTAACTGCTCAAAGAAATATTTCGCGGTACGCCGATCGTCAACTCTCAGATGCGCGCGCTGATAGTCAAACGTCACACTGCGGTAGCTGACAATTGCAGAGCTATACCGGGTAGAAGACAAGATGGCACCTAACTTTGAAAATAAGTGACAAACACCTACTAGACACTGAATCCTGCTATTATGGCATCCATCTTGTGTTCTTAACCGTAGCAACAATGAAGATGCTCATAATACTAACAAATAAACTTTGCATGAAGAGATGATCAGAAATGAATTCTAACTACGTAAATAAGCAACTCTGCAAGGAAATAACAGCGATAGGATAAAATGAAGCAGTAAGGAAAGAAATTCCGGAAATCAGTTATATTATACAAGACGCGAGATTTTATGCGTAATGAAAACCGTACTTACATCAGTCGTTTTGCGCACTGCTGTTATTTTTCGAATTTTTCTCTTTGTTTTTTATACTTCCTCAATTTCGTTCAGTACTTCCTTTACGGCTTCCCGATGTCCACCGGATGATGTCATGAAACAATAACAGAACAGATTAAAATTTTTTTTATCAGGTCCCTGTTCGGGCGCCAGATCTAGTATGATAAAAAAAAAATTATTATTACTATTAAATATATTTCAATTCTTTCAATTTAGATCGGTATTTCATACTAGACTGTCGTGTTTCCAGTCTGGCACAGCTTTGCCACAGGAGACACGAAAGCGGTCGAAGACGTCCATCTTCTGGTCGGCTCCTGATCGTTGTCAGAAGGAGGCTAGGTTTTGATTACGCAAAGACTTCTATTATTTGGAAAGGAACAACCCGGATTTCTTTACGTAATTAGTACGAATTTTTTAAATTACCTAAGGGACCTTTAACAATGAACAGTAAGAAAAAATGCATTTGCAAATGAAATCATTCATAAATGGGGCTGCTATGAGTTGTATAGAAGATAAGGGGCGGCCTTCTGTACACGACCAGGATGCCGCAGTATTCTCTGCTGTAGTAAAAGCTGTTTGACATTTACAAAAATAATATGGCATGGAGGATAAAAAAGTATAAAGGAAAAAGAACAGAATAAGAAGTCTGGTAAACACTAAATATATTCAAACAATTCTCACTACCAAATTAGGGCTTATTTATAAACAATACAACTTACATAATTACTTTTCTAACAGTATGGTGCAATCAGATTTCAGCCTGTCCTGTGCTGTTTCCCATGTTCGCGTTTTTTGTCACAAATTACAGTCACTTTTCTCCTTCGTTGAAGATAATTCTTGCACTGTTCAACACCTCCGATAACAATAACTTGCTGAATTACAGTCTCGAACATAAATTACTTTAATGTTATTAATTAATAATGTTGTCTGCACGCTGGCAAGACCGCTCACTTTTTTAGCTTAAAGTCGACCTTCTTCACGCTTTCACACCACAAGCAGAAGTACATTAAAATCTGAAGATCTACAAACGTTTTTCTACCGTCATCTTTTATTTAGATCGAAGCGGAACGACAGTTCAGCTTCTGTTAAAATGTTTCTTTGACTGCGCAATCGATGTATTAGCGTCCGCGCTAGATGAGCATCTTTACAGTTACGTAAATTATACAAAACAAATGTCTTTCAAAGAATGCTCAAAGCTTTCGTAGTACGGAAATACCAATAATATTACAAGACACATCGGTTTCTGGGTGTGGTTTTTGATGCCTGATTGACTTGGCTCCCACATATTCACAGTTTAAACAGATGTGTTGGTGGCATCTTAATGCTCTGTGATGCTTGAGGCGCACCAGCTGGGGGCCGACCGATCTACCCTCTTACAGCTCCACCAGGCATCAATCCAGTTCCGTATGGATTATGGGAGACTGGCTTATGGTTCAGCATCCCCTTCTGCACTGTGGGTGAAGGACCCAATCCTTCACAGCGGAATACGACTTGCTTTCCGGACCAGCCCTGTGGACAGCATACTTGTGGAGGCAGGTGTACCTCCAATGCAGTTACAGCGCCAACATTTACTGGCTGCTTATGCTGCCCATGTTTGTAACTTGCCTGGGCATCCAAATTATCATCTCCTGTTCCCATAGTCAGTCGTCCATCACCCAGAACTTCGGCCCCAGTTGTGTTGTACGATCGCCGACCGCGCCCTAGACCTTCTCTCCAGGCTTGGGGTTTTCCCTGTTCCGCCTCCTTTCCGGGCCCCTCTGCGTACACCCCCGAGGTGTGTGCCCCACCCTTGCCTTCGGCTTGAATTGGCACAGTGCCCGAAGGACTCAGTTCCTCCGGAGGCCTTCCGCCGCCGCTTTTATTCCATCCTAGCCACGTGTCAGGGCTCTGGCGTTGTATACACTGACGGTTCGATGGTTACTGGTCAGGTCGGTTATGCTCGAACTCTAGGGGACCGTTACGAACAACGATCCTTACCTGCGGGCTGCAGCGTTTTCACTGCTGAACTGGTCGACATCTTTCGTGCCCTAGAGTATATCCACTCCTAGTAAGGTGAGCCCTTCGTTATCTGTAGCGACACCCTGAGCAATTTACGAGCTATCGCCCAGCGTTTCCCTCGCTCTCGTCTGGTGATGGCTGTTCAGGAGTCCCTCATGCTCCTGCCCATTGCGGCCACTCTGTGGTCTTTGTGTGGACCCCAGGTCATGTCGGTATCCCCCGCCAATGAACATGTTGACCGCCTGGCCGAATAGGCCACCAGTGAACCAACCCTGGACATTGGACTCCCAGAGACTGATTTGCGAGCAGTCTTACGCCGCAAAGTTTTCGCGCTATGGGACGCTGAATGGCGCGGTCTGACCACCCCTAACAAGCTCCGTGCCGTCAAGGAGGCGACGACTGTGTGGCGGTCATTCATGCGGGTCTCTCGCCAGGAGTCTGTTGTCCTCTGCCGGCTGCGCATTGGGCACACTCGGCTGACGCACGGCCACTTATTGCGCCGAGAGGACCCCCCCTCTATGTCGCTGCGGGTCCGTTTTGTCTGTGGCCCACATTTTGTTGGAGCGTCGCCTTTTACCTGTGCTCAGGCAGACGTTAGCGCTGCCTGATACGCTCCCTGCCCTTTTAACAGATGACTCTGCCATGGCGGACTTAGTTTTGCGTTTTATTCGGGCAGGGGGTTGGTTGGTTGTTTTGGGGAAGACCAGACAGCGAGGTCATCGGTCTCATCGGATTGGGGAAGGACAGGGAAGGAAGTCGGCCGTGCCCTTTGAAAGGAACCATCCCGGCATTTACCTGGAGCGATTTAGGGAAATCACGGAAAACCTAAATCAGGATTGCCGGACGCGGGATTGAACCGTCGTCCTCCCGAATGCGAGTCCAGTGTCGAACCACTGCGCCACTTCGCTCGGTCGGGCAGGGGGCTTTTATCGCTTACTGTAAGTGTTTGTCCTTTTGTGTTGATTCTGGCCTATGGCCTACGATTTTAGTCTGAATTTTTAGTATGTTTCTCGGTGGTTGGCTTTTCCGTTTTTGTTTCTATGGTCGGCCAACCACTGTCATACTCTATGTGATTTTAGTTCGTCTTGTCTGGTCTTTGCCTAAGTTTCTCTTGTTCGGTGTCGTCTGTCTTTTTTCCATTGTCCGTTTATGTTCATTGTGAGTTTTTTTACGTTTTGGAACAAGGGACCGATAACCGTAGCAGCCTGGTCCCTTTAATCCCCCAAAACCAACCAACCATTGCCGCCCACAACGCCGTACTCTGCCTTGTTACACAACTCTGTATTTGGATACACACGCTTATTGTGTAAGGTGGGGTAAATCCGACCTAATACTTTCTTGTGGCTGTAAAACGCTATTCCGAGGTTGGAACTTAACTTCACATACGTTATTGTTATAGTTAATATGAAGGAGCAACTGTTTGCAAAATATTTTTGTTATACCATCAACAGTTTTTGAGGTATCAGTATTTTAAGATACGTCCTTTTTCCATTTGCAAAAATGGTGAGTTAAATCCGATCCCCTATTTGTTTGACTGATTTTGCACATAAATAGTTCTAAATCAACTCTTTTTTGGGAAATAATTATAAGCAATTATGTTTTTTACATAAATGAATAAAATGAATCCAAAAAAATAGCAATGTTTAGAGTACAAAATGTACTGAAAGCTGAATGAATGTAAGTTTCAATTGAAAAAAGACGATTTCATCGCACGGCGGTGCAACAGCAATGTCGATCTCGGAATGTTAAAATCGCGAGCAAAAGTTCCTAAAGACATTTCCATTTTCACTGCAGCAACTGCTCGGCCAATGTCGTTTTGATTGCACTTTGCCGGTTTTCGTTCGTAATTTCGTACCATTTTCCAAAAAATAAACGAAAATTCACTTTGTTTCCATAAATAAGTAATTCCATACACATACACGATAAAAAAATATGCGGTCGGAATCACCCCACCATGCCGTTTTTCATTTAACACACATTGAAACAATTTACACGAAATTTCCAACAAAAAACGATACATACACAGAATAGGTCACTAAATGCACTACAAAATCACTAACTATTTGTTTTGCGATCAATAAGGTAAATCTACTGATGCAATTTGCACAAAAATTAAATTGAAAGAAGCGAAAACGCACTTGTTGTCTTTTGAGTGTCTAAATGTCAAATGCGGCAAAGATGTCAAGGTGACATTTTCGTTATTTCGAATGCTCTACATGGTAACAATAATGCGAAATCGCTCCGCTTTGCCGTTTCTCACAAATAGAGGGCGGACGGGTTTACCCACACAGTCGGATCCACCCCACCTTGCCCTATCAGTTTATCTGACGCTTCACTCTACTTACATTAATGGTTTACAAGCCACGATACAGGCTGTAGCAGACGTTACATTATGTGGCCAGTATCACTTCTCTCATCCTATTTTCCGATTCTACCCGTGAAAGTCTCAGGAGTAATGAGGGGTCAGCAAAGAATGTAGTAAATTACTTTCTTCTTGTTTTGCACAAATCGCCTAAATACATGTTTCGGAAAAAAGAGAAAATTGTCATGCATTTCTGTAGTGTCAGGGTTCGAAGATTTTGGTTGCACATATTGATGAAAACTTGAACTGGGGAAACGCCGAAATAGTTGAACGAACTGTTTGAATTAGTTTGTCGCATGAAGTAATTATAATCATTAGGCACATAGAAGTCACGTGTTGTTCATTTTTAGCGACTGATTTTAAAGTGCAAAATATTTTATAATGGCTCCTCGCACAGATAAGAATTACTCCCGGAACAAATTAATGAAAGTAACAGCTGCTGAATTCGAGTGAATTTAAATTTTGCAGTCTGTGTTGTCAAAATCGTCGCTGTAAAACAATTATTTTACCCAAGGAAATAAAATGCCTGAGACACAGAAAAAATGTATTTAAATGCTGATGAATACCGTTTCTTCTAAACAATTACTTATAATGTACAGACGATATCTTGAATAGTAATATGTAGCTAGATGAATAGATTCGTTTTTGTAACAACCGTGTACTACTTTTGTTCCATTGACATTCCGAATGTGTTGTTCCACGTAACCTTGACTTCTTTTTGCGGTTTTCGGTATAAAGTATTTGTTTTCGTTGACAAAAGGAAGCGGACAGTAGACAACAGTTAAAAAGTATTGTTGAGGTTTTTCATTAAAATGTTTTTGTCAAAACAAAAAAGAATAACTGAATAATTCGAAATTAGTTTTTTGGCATTTAGTCCGTTATTGATTTGCACATTTTACTATTTATCTTAATAACTCTGCAGAATTCTCATAACCTCAACTATAAACTGAGTGACTACATTTATTCTTTTCACTATTTCTCATCAACAGTCTACTTTTTATTGTCATATTAATGTGGCATCATTCAGATGTTTAATGATTTTCTTGCTGTAGTCAAGTATGGAGTTGGTAGCACAGCACTGGCAGTGCCATCTGGCTGGGTTTTTGTGCATCAGAAGACATCTGTGTGGCTGGTCCTCTGCAGTGGGGTACCTGGGAAAGCAAGAGCTCTGGATGTTTCGCAGTGAACATTCCCCGTTGCTTCTCTAGGAAGTGAAGCTGTAATGTGCTTGGTTCAAATGGCTCTGAGCACTAAACTGCTGAGGTCATCAGTCCCCTAGAACTTAGAACTACTTAAACCTAACTAACCTAAGGACATCACACACATCCATGCCCGAGGCAGGATTCGAACCGGCGACCGTAGCGGTCGCGCGGTTCCGGACTGTAGCGCCTAGAACCGCTCGGCCACACCGGCCGGCTGTAATGTGCTTCTCAAAACTGAAGTAGAGGCATTTGAGATACGAACTGTAGGCTTCGACCAGTGACTTAGTAGTGACGGATGTCTCACATTGGGTTCAGTGAGCATATGGAACTGCATTTCCATATAGCGCTATTTGTACTCATAATCATCGATGGTTTCTAGCCTAATTATATTTTTAATTCGTGCTGTGTATGAGAAGCAGTTTCGAGCCAAATAATATTTTTAATCCGTGCTGTGCATGAGAAACAAAACACTGTCTCCTATATTTCGTAGGGCATTACAATATTCTGTCAATTTATCAGTCTTTTATCTTCACAAATACCTTTTTATTCGTACTATTTATCGTGCTCCCCACTGTATCTGACGGGCTTCTTTTACACTACTCGATTCGCATCCTTTCTGACAAATAGTTGTTGTTGTGATACTTTCTTCGATTTACTATTGGTATGTACATAATAATACTAAGCATGTATCGCAGTCTCCACTTGAGCTATATAGCTAAGATTTGTATTCTGATGCTATTTAAGATTTACTTACGATAAATAATTTTTTTACTTCCGGTAAACCTGTCAGAGCATAAGGTCATGGTCCACGGAACTCTCCTGTTTCTAATTTTCTTAGGCCGGGGCAAACGCCACTCGCATTCTAACGGGCTCGAGATTTCCCAATATGCTGCAGCGTTCGGAACAGTATCGAACAACCACTTGACATTTGAGAAGCGCGGCGCGAGTGCAAGATATTCGCAAGAAACTCCGGACTAGCACAACAATAAGATGTGGCTCTGCTTAAAATTAGACAATTTCCTGAAACACTGGAGGAAGCTGCTTCAAATCCTACCACTGCACAAACTCCTATCGTGTTTAAACAAATGTAGAATATGGGTTCCCGTATAGTATCGCTATGTAAGGAAGTATATACATTTATACTGATTTTAAGCGAATGTTACAGACATTGTCTTCCAGAAAATATTACTTGACTGAACCCAGTACAATATTTTATTTGTTTATGAGGAGCGGTAATTATATGTTTTAAATTAGCAATTGAGTCCCTGTTCACATATTACAATATCACATAAAAACGTTACCAGGTTTTAATCGGCATGAACACAAGACGGCAACATTCAGATGGAACAGTTTAGACCATTGGTCAGTAATTACATGCCGAACAAACGGATTGTGTAGTAAAAAAGTGACAGTAATTTTCATCGCGATAATGAATTACAGCTTCAAGATCTGTCTTGGCGATATTACACTAGATCTCACTAGATTGCGGGGGGGGGGGGGGGAGGGGGTGATAATCGAAAGCTCGAGAGTTGGACAGAATCATAACTAATATTTTTATTTATTTGTTGCCGTTGTCACGCATTTTCATTTCAGTCGATGTTTCACAGTCATTTTTATTACTAAAACCCACCGCGCATTGAAAACGCTAAGTCATGTTGTGATAGTGCAAACAAAAGTCAGTAGACGTTAACTATTCGAACAGTTCGAGACGTGTTCAAGCACAGCCCTAGCGTTTCGTCTAGAACTGCGCTGGAGGCTTTGTGCCTCCGGTGAGTTTTGCCGACTGGCTGGTTGGACGTCTAGGAGCGACATATGTAGAGTAGGAAAGGGGCACGATCGGAGTTACACATGATAAGCGGAGACGATCTCTGTCAAAAACAAACCGTAACTGTCGATTGTCGTTCTGCCAAAGATAAAAAACGGTTTAGTGATTCTGCAGAGCTACTGTCCATTTGTCGCTAAGTTTATATGGTCTCTTCTTTCCTGTTGTAATTATCCCTACGTTTATAAATTTCGATGGCTTCTCTACATAGCCGTGGGTAATAGTTTAACGTCGTACATAATAATTACGTTCCAGAAAAATTCGTTTCGTGACTTCCTGGCTGAAGAGCATGCTGTGCTACACCCGATTTGTCTATTTCCCCTACTCGGAAAAGACTTTTGTGTACCTTTACTCGCATCTCTCGGTCTTTACAATTATAAACTTTCCAACATGTACGCGCCATTTATATATGCCAATGCTAACAGGGGAGGGCGTTTATCTTCACAGACCTTTCCTTTGTTGGTCTAAAAACCGCTCTTTCCGATCTGATCCGTTAGATTTTTAGTAAAAGTTCAGAAGATGCCCATCGGACTTCTGGACGATACGTTAGGAAAAGGAGGTTTTTGTGGACCACGACCTCATATCGCGAATGGTTTACCGGCAGCAATATCATTTGGCCATGAAAGCCTTCATGCTATCAACGAATTTTTAGTTCATTCGGTGGGTCGTGATGCCTATTACAGTTGTTGAACTTGTCTTTACGATTTGTGATTTGCTTTATTTACAAGAAATGTTTATCTTTTTGTGTCTGATCCATCATAATAGTTGTAATTTGAACTAAAGTTTCCAGATGCAGTAAATTCTCGTAATCAAAACGGTATTTGTAGCTTATGCTTCAAAACATCGACAATTATATGACGCTATACTCGTCATGTAGTTTACGCCGTTTGTCACTTGTTTACTACGTCACTGCGCTAGCCGGTTATTAACATTCCAGATTCCTCTTCATTCCACTTCTAAAGGCAAACGTAGTTTACTCCTTGTTACATTTTTGGAGTGGATGTCACATTTAAAATTTTACAAAGGAACCAATGTCCTGGTGTTTGTCAGTGGCATTATTTATCGCACTGCTCTCTTCAACAATCTGTTTGTACAATGCTAGCTTGTGAGCCCTACTTTCAGTACTATACCGTTAGTCAGTTCACGATTCCGCGCTTTACTCAGTCTATTGTTTGACAATAAAAGTTACTGCATTCATCACTGTCATCGTATTCTAATAGGCATTTGACACGACTATAGTTTCTAAATTTTAATCCCTTTTTTTCTATCCCTTTAGAGTTACGCATCACAATAACAATTACTGTATTCTTCGTTATAATGATGTTCTTATGAACAGTGTGCAGACTGAAACTTGTAATTTTTTAATGATGCTTCTTTTTAATTTTGTTTTCCTTTTATAGATCCCGTACGAGGTGACTACAAATTTTCTGCAAGAGATGTAGATCAAACTAGTGTTCTCTTGGAATGGTCTGTAAGTATACAGCTAACATCTGTTGAATAAACAACAACTTATATCAGTGAAGACAAACTTCTTTACCAAGACAGCTAATAATATTTATTCCAGACAACTGGTTTCGGTAATCAAAGTTAAAATCTTCAGATCTCGACAAACAGGTCATTGTAAATAATGGCAGTAAAAGTACTCTTTCTCATGAACTAGTAGATACATGACAGACCAAAAGACATGTATCCGCATGTCAAAATTAGGACAGCTAAGTGCATAGTTATTCATCACATATATCTGTCTTGTCCCCCCCCCCCCCCCCATGAACCATGGACCTTGCCGTTGGTGGGGAGGCTTGCGTGCCTCAGCGATACAGATAGCCGTACCATAGGTGCAACCACAACGGAGGGGTATCTGTTGAGAGGCCAGACAAACGTGTGGTTCCTGAAGAGGGGCAGCAGCCTTTTCTGTAGTTGCAAGGGCAACA